>NW_006922470.1:208611-222398 GCF_000298275.1 Orycteropus afer afer
CAAATTCTTCTGCTAGTTGGGGTTTAGTCCACTTTTGTATCCTTCCCTTCAAGGCTCAGGGGTCCAAGATTATTTTCTGTGTCTGTGTTAATTGGTTTCCCTTTCTTTGTTGAAGAGCATCTTGTGCAGTCCTTCTGCCTAGTCTGCCATCTTGCCAGAACCCCTCAGAAATCTACATTTTCATTATCCTTTGCAAATTACTATTATGTATGAAAAAATGTATCAAACAGTGTTTCACTGTTATTCATATGGTTTTCACTGGCTAATTATTTGAGAAGTGGATGGCCCCTTCCTTCTTCTCAGTGTATCTTAGTCTGGAAGCTTCTCTGAATCCTGTCTCTCCTGGATGACCTTGTTGGTATTTGAAATACCAATGGCATAGCCTCCAGCTACGGAAGTAGTTACTATGGAAGTAGATTGCCCAACTTTCTTTCTGGGGAGTGGCTGGTGGGTTTGAACCCCTAACATTCTGTTTAACAGTCAAATGCCTTAGGCATTATGCTACCAGAACTCCCATTATATATGTTATGTCATGTGCCCTCAAGTCGGACCCAACTCATAGTGACCCCTCCTTGGGTTTTGGAGGCAGTATCACTATGAAGTAGATTGCCCCATCTTCCGTCCGAGGAGTGGCTGGTGGGTTTGAACACACTTTCTGAAGGTAGCCTTCTGGTTAGTAGTCAAGTGCCTTAGGCACTAAGCTACCAGAGCTCCCCCATTATATATAGTAGTAACTTAATTTTTTAAAATTAATGAATTAAATTTCATTGAAGCATACAGAAAAATAACATATATTCTCTTTT
This sequence comes from Orycteropus afer afer, assembly GCF_000298275.1. NCBI lineage: Eukaryota > Metazoa > Chordata > Mammalia > Tubulidentata > Orycteropodidae > Orycteropus > Orycteropus afer. The sequence continues at coordinate 209,415 of NW_006922470.1, forward strand.
GTCCCTGTGATTTGTAGTTTTGATGTATGTATATTATTACAGCAGCAGTCCCTGGATGATGCTGACTAAATGGTTGGTGGCTATAGTACATCTACAGGTGCCTTAGAAGAAAGCCCTGGGAATCTACCAAGAAATGAGTGGTTTAAAACCCTCGGAACTACAGTTCCACTCTGATACACACAGGGTTGCCATGAGTTGGAGTTCACTTGATGGCAACTGGTGCCAGATTACTACAGCAATCAGAATGTTGCTTAAAACAATATTTATTTCACAGAGCCTGCAGCTCAAAGAATAAAAACCACTGTATGAGAATCCAATTATGACTTTTAAACATGCTCAGAAACCTTGCCTGTGTCAAATATTCATAAGAAATTAATAGCACACTAAGTATAAGAGGCTATAGATTGGTGGGGAGTGTGACTGTTAGGAATTTGAATCCCTAAGTAGAAATAATACTGCTAGTCTGTGATAGAGACAAACTGATTATTAACACTCCCAGTGGGACAAAATCACCTTTTAAGGACAGAGCCATTTTCATCACCACCTCCTCTTAAATAAAGTGTGTAAAGAACAAGGGAGGCATAGTGCAAGTGGTATGAGGAGAACACATTTCTAATGTCACAATACCTCAGGTTATTCCAGAGGAATTCCTGAAACGGAAGAGGAGACAAATGCTAATTCTTTCAGTAAATCTAGATGGCAACCCAGCAATGACTCACGTAAGTTTTAATAGTTCTGTCACTTCAAATACTCTCTGCAGAACACATTTTAATATAGTTCTCCTTTTCTTTTAATATTCTGTGAATGAGATTGAATTTGTCTCACCCTGCATGAATTCCCTCTTGATATCCTGAGATCAGCTAATTCTTTCTGTGACCTTAAACCCCATGCCCACAAAGTACATCTTCCTCTTCTGCAGACTCAGCCGCTGTGCTCTCTGAGTTTATTCTCTTGTTATATGACACAGAATGTGGTTCCACTGTGGATGTCAGCGTATTAGCTTAAATTGCTTCTTTACACATTCATGCACATATATGTCTTTGGTTGTTGCATTAATATCTGTGCACATAAGTAGGCAAACATGCCATTTTTATCCATTTAGAATACAGCTTGTATAATGAAAATTCTAGTTTTGTCATTATTTTTGTCATACAATGAGGTCAATGATTTAACTTCACTTAGATTCTGTAAAACAAGAATAAAACTATCCTTGAAGTGTTACAGTGAGTATTCTAGATTTTATGTACATATTTTTACACATATATGAAATTTTATTTATTTATTTACAGTGATTATTTCAGGATCCGTATTTTAAGATTCCCCTTGTTATTTGTGTACAGGCTAAGTTATTTGTCCATCAGCTAGTTAGTAAATGAAGTATCCACAATTCAATACTCAGAAAGAGTCAATAACTAATATCTAAACCTGAGGAAGTTTGAACGAGTTTGATAGTCCATCTGGTCTTTTGCATATGCCTTTCTGCTTGGTTCTTGTTAAGATTCCCCTCCCCCACTTAAGAGTTTATTTTTTTTTCCATTTCCTTCTATAGTGATTTGGGTACAGCAGACCCATATGATTTTCCATAAAGTTCCTATTAAGCTGAAAAGAAATAGAGTATATGGATTAACTCAAAATTAGTCAATGAAATAGATTTGATTTGATTTCTAGTTCCTAGTTATGTACCTTCAGCAAGTGTGTCTACCTTAGGATTTTTAGTACTGAGTGATCCAGAAATTCTGTTCATTTTTAAATATTCTTTTATTTCTCATTATTTATAAAATGTCACCCAAATTCATATCATGAAATACATTTTGTTTTTATATTCAAAGATATCCATTTAAAATGGACTCATAAGTAAATAGCTGTTTTTATTTATGTTATTTCTCAGCTATGAGATATAAAGAATATACTGCTGAGTTTTAAGAAAAATGACTCAAATGGAAGGTTTTTTCATAGTGCTTGGAGGATTTTACCAATGCTCATTAAATTCGTATAATTATGGAGAAGAAATATAATCAGTCTGAAATGCCTTTCAGAATTCCTTCTTTCTTTCTTTCCTGTCTCCTACCCTCCCTCCCTTCTTTCCTTCCATTTAATCAGTTATGCTTTAGCACAGTCATAGTTACAAGATAGTAGACAGAATGTGGGTAAAGTTTTTGAAAATTGTCATGTTCTGTTGATCAAAAAATCCAGTTAGTCACTTATGATTCACTTACAGTTTGGATTGGGTTCTTTTGTCTATAAAAAAAGAAGGAGCCCTGGTGGCACAGTGGTTAAGAGCTCAGCTGCTAACCGAATGGTTAGTAGTTGGAAACCATGAGCCACTGCATGAGAGAAAGGTAAGGCAGTCTGCTTCTGTAAAGATTATAGCTTTGAAAACCCTATAGGGTAGCTCTCCTCAGTCTTACAATTTGCTTGAGAACTGGTTCACGGTCAATGGGTTTTTATAAACAAGGACAGAATGATAATACAAAAATTTATATTTCATCAATCATTATTCTGCCTAGTAAGCCTGCATTGTATTCATTTATGCATGCATGTAATCATTCTTATTGCTATTTATGAATCTATTCATTAATTTGGAAACTATTTTTGAGTTATATAAGCAGACCCTTTGTGAGATACAGGCTTAACTGGGGTGATGAAAAAAAAGCTTGGTTCCTTCCTTCCTGGAGCATAGAATCAAATTCATTCACCTAATCTCAGGGTCTGGAAGCTGAGGTCCATGTGGTCCATTAGTCCTTTAGACTAGTTGTGTCAATGTGTCTGTGATTTTCTTCACTCTTATGCTCCACAGGGAGAGATCAATGGTTACAGGTCAAATGATCATTCCCAGGCTTTTCAGATTCCAGTTGCTGCTCACAAAAGTAGGTTGTGCAACATTTTATTTGTGGACCATGTTGTGCCAATTGACCTTGATGTCCCCTAGACTATAGTCCTGAGCCCCAGGCTCAGCTACTTATTCCTCAAGTTGTTTGGTTATGGTTAAGAAGTTTTCATAACTTTGCCTCCTGCATGTTCAATTACATTCATGGATAACATTTACAGCATATGTAAGGACAAATGTAGAAATATCCTCTGTGAGACCTGTATATTTTCATGGGTATAATTCCATCCTCCACCCACATCTATTCAGTTTGCATGAACATGTATGAATCTAATCATACAATCTGAGTATCACTAACTGAAACTCTGAAAGAGATCTTATTGTTGTGTTGTTGTCAGACTCAACTCATAGCAACCCCTCCTTGGGTTTCTGAGACAGTATCACTACGGAAATAGATTGCCCAACCTTCCTTCTGAGGAGTGGCTGGTGGGTTTGAGCTGTCAGCCTTCTGGTTAGCAGTCAAGTGCCTTTAGGCACTATGCTACCTAAATTGAGTGGGAGAAAAATGTGGAACAAAGCTCAAAATCATAAAAAGAAAAAAAAAAAAAGACTTAGTGGTTGGATAGGGACTGTGGAATCCCTGAGACTATGGCCTTTAATTACCCTTCAGATCTGGAACTGAACTTACTTTTATGCCTCATACTTCAGCCATATAGTAGGGCTGTAAGGTGAACAATAACACTGGGGAGGTACACATTCCTTAGAAAGATCAGCCACTGGAGGCCACGAGGGCAGCATTTGCCCAAGGACAAAGTTCAGAAGTCAGGAAGGGAGAGAAAAAAAAAAAGAAAGAGGAAGGCAAACTGGAAATAAAGGGAGGAGAAGGGATGACTGATGTTGTGGGGGTTAAAATTAAGGACACAAAACAAAATGTATATGCTTTGTGGAATGGAAAATTAATTTGCTCTGTAAACCTTCATCCAAAATACAAAAAGTTAAAAAAAAATAATTATTGAGGGTTTATTATTTCAGCTCCCTTAATTTCAATAAGCAGTAACTAAATGAATAATAAAATACATTTTTTTCAAAAAATATCATCATGAGTTAATTGTTCTTCAGGCATCCTTAGACTGTTTTAGAGTGCCCTCTGATCAGTGGTTCTATCATTTATATGATGTAACATCTTTCTCTGGTATTTCCTTATAGTAAGGCCTGGCTTATTTTAGGAGATTTGAGATAAAATGCAGCTAATTACGGAGCTCTGGTGGTATAGTACCTAAGGCATTTGACTGCTAATAGGAAGGTTGGCGGTTCAAATCCACCACCCACTCCACGGAAGGAAGACAGAGAAGTCTACCTCCATAATGATTCGCCTCAGAAACCCAAAGTGGTTCTCTTGAATCAGAATCGACTCAATGGCAGTGAGTTTGGCTTTTTTGTTTAGTCTGCTACTAATCAAAAGTATCAGCTACAGGGAACATTTGGAAATTCTGTGGAGTAATTTCAGATATATCATGAGAACCTCATTCTTATCTTCATTGAACACTTAGCTCGTACTTATAATTTCTACTAGGGAATTTCATCTCCCTTAAAATAAGGCTTTGATTACCATAGAAATGACATGCTTCACAACCATCCCAGACACACCGGCACTCCCAATAAAGATGGCATTAGAAGATGTAATCCGTCAAACTTTCACTATCAAGACATCACTCAATATTTTCCCCACAGCCGTTGTTTTAAAAGTTAAACCTGAATTTATTAATTTGTAAACATTTCTTTTTTTTTCAATGATAAAAATACACTGGTGCACACATGCTCTTTATGGTGGATAAGAAAGCAAAGAACATTTGGGAAAAATGATAAATTCTGAATTCATTAAAATATTTTAAACAGTTTTAGGGAAAATTAGACAAAAATAAAATTAAAAGGCAAAGAGTAAACTAAATTATTAGTAGAATATCTTTTAAAAAAAGAATAATGCCTTAATAACAAAATATTTCTAAAATAGAAAATACTATTGAGGATCCAATAAAATAATGGTCAGAAGACATAGACAGGCAATTGAGGGAGAAAAACATACAAGTGGCAATTGATTAAAGAATAAAATGTCCCACACCATTAATAATCATTAAATGTATTGAAACATCAATCAGTTACATTTTCATGTAGCAAATAAAATAAGTAAAGATAAAAAGTGTAACAAATTGTCTTGCCAAGAAAGGGAGACGTGTAGAATGGGTATGCTCATACCTCATCTTAGTGAGATGAGTTTTGGTGTCATTAACAGAAAATTTTTGAAGTGTATATTTATAATGATACATCTTAAATAAGTAATTATGTAAACATGAATCTTTAGCTAAAAATATGATTATTATACAATAGGGAAAATTGAAAACATCGATATAACAAAATATCAAAAATATTCTTTGAAAGCTGTCATAAAAATTCTCTACTGACATGAAAATTATTTTTGATGATTTTCGAGGGGTGGGTGATGAAATAATATGTACTGTATGTATACTAACACACACACACAGGTATAATTAAATTAATGAAATTTCATTTAATTTAATTTGAATGGGATCTCTGGTGGCATAGTGGTTAAAGCATTCAGCTCCTCCTAAACAAAAGGTGAGCTGTTTGAAACCACCAGCTGCTTTGCAGGAGACAAATGAGGCAGTCTGTTTCCATAAAGATTTATAAATCTTTAGAAATGCTATGGGGCAACTGTACTCTGTCCTGTAGTGTCCTCAATGGCAATAGGTGTTTTGATTTTTAATTATATGATTTTACTTACTTGATTTTTGTTTTGTTTTAGTTTCAGTTTATTAAAGCTTTTTATTGTGATTTCAGTGAAAGTTTAAAGAGAAAATTGGTTTTCCATTCAACAGTTCATCCCCAATTTATTTGAGACATTGCTTGCAATCCCCCAATGTAACAGCCCTCATCCCACTTCCTCTCTCTCATTACCATTTCCCTTTGCCCTTGTTTCCTAATCTTATTTGATATTTCTAAACTGAAAAAAAAGAAAACTATGAATTCAAAAGAGCTTTACTGTTTTGTTTATGTTTTTTTCTGATGAAAAGATATTGCAGATGTGTGCCCTTGAGTTGACCCTTATAAGATGGGAGAGCTCTGATGGCATAGTGCCTAAGGCATTTGACTTTTAACCAGAAGGCTGGTAGTTCAAACCCACTAGCTACTCCTCAGAAGGAAGGTTGGGCAATCTACGTCCTTAGTGATACAGCCTCAGAAACCCAAAGAGGGTATCTATAAGTTGGATCAGACTTCCTGGCGGTCAGTTTTCTTCTTTTTTTAATAAGCTGGAGTAGAACTGTTCAATGGGGCTTTCTACCATAATCTTCACAGAAGCAGATCATCAGGTCACTTCTCCTGCAGAACAGCTGGTGGGTTCCAACTTCCAACCTTTTTGTTGGCAGCCAAATGTTTAACCACAGCACCAGAAGTACTCCTTGATTAAGACAACACATGGGCTCTGTAGAAAAACAAATACGTCAAGAAATGCAATGTATAAAGAATAAAATGATTCTCACCCAGAGATAACCACTGTTAACACTGGCTAGGCCTGTAAAAGGTTTTCTATGTGTATAGACGCTTGTTGTAAGAGTAAAAAGAGATCTTTATGGAGGTGATTTTAGAAAATTATACTTTTCTTTAATTCCCAGTAATGAAATGGAATTCTGCACAGCTAACAATGTTTACTTTGTCTGACTGCAGGTATTATTAGCTGTTCGAAGAAAGGGAATGATGACCTTGGAATTCAAAAATGGAAGAGATAAAAGGGGAGAAATTATCTGACTTCAACAAAGCAAGACAGAGACAGAAGGAGCTAAAGATAGACTTTTCATCTTGACAATTTTGCCCAAGGTGAGGGACTATTTTTGTTGTTGTTGTTTGCTATTGAGTCAGTTCCCACTCATGGAGACCCCATGTGTACAGAGTAGAACTGGTCCATAGGGATTCCAGGGTCATTTCCTTTTGGAAGCCGATCTTCAGGCCTGTCTTCTGAGGAGCTTCTAGGTGGGTTCAAACTGCTGACCTTTCAGCTAGTAGTCAGGTGCTTATCCCATGTACCACCCTGGGAACCTAGGGAAAGCATTTTGATGCACCACAGTGACTTCTTGTCTTCTTTTTCAGGAACAAAGTGCTACATGCAATAACTTATCTCTTTCCCAAGTCAGGTTTTCCTTTGAAATATCTCACCAGAAAATGAGTCATTTCCATTTCTTGATCAGTAGAATGCAACGTTGGGTGCATATATGTATCCCAGCAGGTGAGTTGTTGGAATGTCAGGAATATATTAATAGTTTTCTTGATATTTATAAAATCTTCTATTTTAATTTAATTCTATTCTATATTGTGTGTAATATTTCGGTGTAGTAATATATATATACAATTTTCAGGTAAATGAATATACCTGGTCATAACCTTCTGCTATTAAAGGAATACAATGAAAAAAATTTGGAGATCGTATTTTTAAGGGTAAGGTGCTTATATTGTTGAATGCATGTATTACTTATTCTTGCATCCTGTTTAGTTTCTATTTAATGATCTTAGAAATTTAATTTTCATATTAAGTAAGACTTGAAAATTTACTGAAACAGAACTGTTTTCACTTCTCAGACATAAATCTGAGGCTTATAAGAAACAAATTTTTCTAGAGTTTTCTCCAAAATGGCACAATGATAATTATTAGCCTGTAAAATAAAAGCACTTCTTTTTAACTATATGGAATTAAATATGCATTTTTATTTATTGAACACAATCTATATACAATGTTCTCTGAAAAAATAAAAATGGAGAAAATAGGATCTCTTTCCCTCAGAAACATAAAATGTGTTTATGTAAATCATAGAGAACATTCATTCTATAAGCAAATATTTATATTTTTTTTGTATTTCCTACTGAAGAGCCCATATTATAGTCACTTAAATTTAGAATTACTTGGTAAAAACGCCATAATGACTTTACAAATCATCTAAACTAAGAATTTTTAATAAAAATATAGATATGATACTATGATATTAACTAAAAAAATGAATATAAGTAGATGTGACTGCAGTGTATAAAATATATTGTTTTATTAAATAAGATTTGCATCTACCATATTAATTTTCATATAGAAATATTTTTATCACAGATGAAAAAAAGGCCTAGTACCTAGTATCTATTGAACCGGTACTATAGCCCAGGCACTATCACTATTTTCAATCTTTTGCTTTTTATAACACTTAGTTCTTACAACAATCCCATGAGGTATATGTCATTATTACCCCAATTTACAGATGCAAAGACTGAGGCAAGAGAGCTTAATGAATTTGCCCAAGGATACTCTGCTAGGAATTATAACAGAAACCATTTCCAACTTCATAGCAGTTTAAGTCTAGAGCTTTATTGTCCTATTTATTAGGAATTTTGAAGAAGTGAAACAAACAAACAAACAAAAAACTCAGTGTCAAGTCAATCTTGACCCACAGCAAGCCCCATTGGGTTTCCAAAGAGGTAAATCTTTGCTCACTTTTCCTTCAATGGAGTGGCTAGTGTGTTTGAACTGCCAACCTTCTGGTTAGCAGTCAAACTTCTAAGGCACTATGCTATCAGAACTCTTCAAAGAGGTGAAGTTAAGGTATAAAACATTTCTTTATAGAAGTTAACTTTCATGCTACAGCAGAGATGAAAGTCATGGGATATACAGTCACATCAAAAGCTATGATTGCAGACAATATTGGTTTGCATGCTTATGAGCATCTAAAGGAGCCAAAGTCGAGACATGGTTAAACACTGGGCAGCTAACTGAAAGATCAGTGATTTGAACCTACCAGTGATTCCACAGGAGAAAAGACCTAGCAGTTGGTTTTTGCAATGGGTATAGCCTATTAAACCTTTGGGGCAATTCTACCCTGTCCTAAAAGGACCATTTAGTTAGACTATACTCAAAAGAACAAATGAACAGCAGTGTGAAGACCTGAAGTATGTAAGTATACAGGGTTAGACTGGATGCCAGACTTGGTGTTGCTTGCTTACTCCCACAATCCTATGATGTCATTTCCATTTCCATTTCATTTTACAGGAAATTTTCTGAACTGATTTGGAAAATTGAAATCATGGACCAAGGAAACAATTCAAGGGTGACTGAATTTGTGTTGCACGGTCTTTCAGGTCCTCGAGAGCTACAACTTTTCTATTTTGTATTTTTCACACTTTTCTATTCATCCATTTTGCTGGGAAACCTCCTCATAGTGCTCACAGTCCTCTCTGAACCTGCGCTCCACACCCCAATGTACTTCTTGCTCAGCAACCTCTCCCTCATTGATGCCTGTCTATCCACTTTTGCCACTCCCAAAATGATATTTGACTTCCTTGTGGAGCATAGCACCATCTCTTTTGAGGGTTGCATGGCCCAGATATTCTTTGTTCATATCTTTGGTGGTGGAGAAATGACGCTCCTTGTGGCCATGGCATATGACAGGTATGTAGCCATATGTCGACCCCTGCATTATACCACCATCATGAGTATACAGAAATGTGCAGGCCTTGTGGTGAGCTCCTGGTTTATTGGGTTTCTGCACTCAGCAAGCCAGTTAGTCTTCATAGCAAATCTTCCATTCTGTGGTCCTAATAATGTGGACAGCTTTTTCTGTGACCTTCCCTTCGTTATTAAACTTGCCTGCACTGATACTTATATCCTTGAGATACTGATTCGTTTAAACACTGATATGCTTGGTATGTGCTGCTTTGTGCTGTTGTTCATCTCCTACACAATCATCCTGGTCACCGTGCGACGTCGATCGTCAGCAGGCATGGCCAAGGCCCGGGCCACCTTGACTGCCCATATCACTGTGGTGATCCTCTTCTTTTGGCCCTGCATCTTCATCTATGCTTGGCCTTTCCACAACTCCACAGGGGATAAGATACTCTCAATATTCTATACTATTATTACCCCCTTCTTAAACCCCATCATTTACACATTAAGAAACAAGGAGGTAATATCAGCAATGAAGAAACTGAGGAGGCAACATGTAAGTTCCTAACAATTTCTTGGTCCCTTGTGTTAATGAGAACCATAATAAAGGTACCCACTGATATTCTTTTCTTAGCAAAATATTTATATTTTGAACTAAAAAATTAAATAGACTGAGATAATTTTTGTGCATATAGGAATTATTTTTCTTAAAATGTGAATTCTCACCATAAATGATATTAACTTTAGAAAAATAGTCATAGCTTTGGTGAACTCATTACTAAACTCAGAAACCAAATAGATTCATGTACATAATCATGTAAATGTAGCATATTTAACTATGTAAAAACAAGAAAACATGAGCCCATAAATAATAGTTCTTTGATGCAGTGTATTAAATTGAAGTTCAGAGTGTCAACTCAAAATTAGTGGTTCAATGACTACACACAAAAATGGATATCTGTGTACTTTAACAGAAGATTTATTCAACAGCACTGCTAAATATATGCCTTTATTCTGTATATTTTTTACTGATCTCTAAGTCCTGCCATCTAATCTATACCTCTTGTGATAATTAAGGTTGTATGTCAACTAGTTTGGGCCATAATTCTCAGTGGTTTAGCATATGTAGTCATGTAGTCATCTCCCATGCTGTGATCTGCTCTAATGATCCTCCATGATGATATCTGCTATGACTAGCCAAACTGTGGAAAGGGAATTTCCTTAGGGCTATGGTCTTCTTTCAATATACACAGATATTCTGGAACAGCTCTCTGACATTTGCTCAAAGTGGATCCTGCATGTGGCTCATCATCATTAGACCTCTGCTTCTTTGGACTTGAGCCAATGGACTGCCACACTGAGTGCTGACCTTGGGATTCATTAGAGACTATGCAGCCTGTGAGCCTGCAGCCTGCCATGTTACCTGCCAACCTTGAATTTGTCAGCCTCCGGAGTCTGTGATGTAGCAGCATGCCATCTGACCTGCCAATCATGGGTTCATCAATTTCTGCTACTATGTGAGACAGGAGTAGCCTCCATCCTTCAATCTGACCCATGACCTCAGGACTTGCAAGTTTACAACCTTTTGAGCTATTTCTATGAGACAAATCTCTTTATATCTGTCTATCTACACACATGTGAAAATTTGGCTTGTTTTTCTATCTACAGAACATGGCCTAAGACACCACTCAATAAAATATAAGTAACAATACCTACTTTTCAAAGCTCTCAAAAAGTATAAGATTATTGTTTTAACTTTTTATGAGAAATCTACATTTTCATTGTCCTTTGTGAATTACTATTATCTATGAAAAAATGTATGAGACAGTGTTTCACTGCTATTCATAAGGTTTTCACTGGCCAATTATTTGAGAAGTGGATGAGCCCTTCTTTCTTCCCAGTGTACCTACTCTGGAAGCATCATTGAATCCTGTCCCCGCTGGATGACCTTGCTGGTATTTGAAATACAATGGCATAGCCTCCAACTGCAGAAGTAGCTACTATGGAAGTAGATTGCCCAACCTTCCTTCTGGGGAGTGACTGGTGGATTTGAACCCCCAGCCTTCTGGTTAATAGTCAAATTCCTTAGGCATTATGCTACCAGAACTCCCACTGGATATAGCAGTAACTTAATTTTTAAAAATTAATTAAATTTCATTGAAGCATACAAAAAAATAACATATATTCTCTTTTTTTCCAGTGATTTATAGTTTTTCTGTATGTACATTATTACAGCAGCAGTCCCTGGATGACGCTGACTAAATGGTTGTTGGTTTTAGTACATCTGCAGGTGCCTTAGAAGAAAGCCCTGGGAATCTACCAAGAAATGAGTGGTTTAAAACCCTCGGAACTACAGTTCCACTCTGATACACACAGGGTTGCCATGAGTTGAAGTTCACTTGATGGCAACTGGTGCCAGATTACTACAGCAATCAGACTGTTGCTTAAAACAATATTTATTTCACAGAGCCTGCAGCACAAAGAATAAAACCACTATATAAGAATACAATTAAGACTCTAAAAATGCTCAGAAACCTTGTCTGTGAGCAAATATTCATAGGCAATTAATAGCACACTAAGCATAAGAGGCTATAGATCAGTGGGAAGTGTGACTGTTAGGAATTTGAATCCCTAAGTAGAAATAATACTGCTAGTCTGTGATAGAGACAAATTGATTATTAACTCTCCCAGTGGGACAAAATCACCTTTTAAGGAGAGAGTCATTTTCATCACCACCTCCTCTTAAATAAAGTGTGTAAAGAACAAGGGAGGCATAGTGCAAGGGTATGGGGAGAACACATTTCTAATGTCACAATACCTCAGGTTATTCCAGAGGAATTCCTGAAACGGAAGAGGAGACAAATGCTAATTCTTTCAGTAAATCTAGATGGCAACCCAGCAATGACTCACGTAAGTTTTAATAGTTCTGTCACTTCAAATACTCTCTGCAGAACACATTTTAATATAGTTCTCCTTTTCTTTTAATATTCTGTGAATGAGATTGAATTTGTCTCACCCTGCATGAATTCCCTCTTGATATCCTGAGATCAGCTAATTCTTTCTGTGACCTTAAACCCCATGCCCACAAAGTACATCTTCCTCTTCTGCAGACTCAGCCGCTGTGCTCTCTGAGTTTATTCTCTTGTTATATGACACAGAATGTGGTTCCACTGTGGATGTCAGCATATTAGCTTAAATTGCTTCTTTACACATTCATGCACATATATGCCTTTTGTTGTTGCATTAATATCTGTGCACATAAATAGGCAAACATGCCATTTTTATCCATTTAGAATACAGTTTGTATAATGAAAATTCTACTTTTTTCATTATTTTTGTCATACTATGAGGTCAATGATTCTGTAAAATAAGAATAAAACTATCCTTGAAGTGTTACAGTGAGCATTCCAGATTTTATGTACATATATTTACACATATATGAATTTTTATTTGATATTTATATGCATTATCCAGCAGTACCTATTCTAAGAGGATGACTTAAGGCACCTACTGGTGAAGGTTGAAGAATACAGTCTGCAGTATGGATTATGTCTCAACATAAAGAAAACACAAATCCTCACAACTGGACCAATGAGCAGCATCACAATAAATGGAGAGAAGATTGAGGTTGTCAAAGAATTTACGTTGCTTGGTTCTACAATTGATGCCA
>NW_006922470.1:222958-242154 GCF_000298275.1 Orycteropus afer afer
TACTTCTGTGTACCTTTATATATCCTTATAAGTATCATGGGATATCTGGTGGTGTAGCGCCTAAGACATTTGACTACTAATCAGAAGGCTGGAGGTTCAAACCCATCAACCACTCCTCAGAAGGCAGGTTGGGCAATCTAGTTCAGTAGTGGTACCACCTCAGAATATATATATAATTGTATAATATTCTTTGCAGAATTGCTAACATATAATGAGTACACAAGAAATGATGACTATTAATATCTCATACAATTCTAGAAATACATATAACTATGAATTATAGTCTACATTTAATAACTTCTAGGTTTTTATGTGACAAAATGTTTTCATAAACACTGTCTTATATTAATGAATGTAGGAATCTAGCATTTCATATATATATACACACACACATATAATGTCATTTCTAGGTAACTGCATATACTAAGGATTTTCAAAGTGGAAAGTTCAGTGAAGTAAATAAAGAAAAGCATCATACTTAGTTTTTTTTTCAATTCTTTTAATGACTTTTTTTTGTTATTCTAATAAACAAAATTACTGATGGATACTTTACCCACATTAATGGTCCAGTGTAGCATTCTTATAAGGAGTTCTGGTCATGTAGTGGGTAAGACAATTGGCTGTTAACTGGATTGTCAACAATTCAAATCCACCAGCTCCTTCACAGGAAAAAGGTGAAACAATCTACTTCCATAAAGATTTGTAGTCTTGGACACCCTATAGGGGTTACTATGAGTAGGAATCTACTAGATGACAGTGAGATTTGGTTTTCTAGTGAGTGGGTACCATTCTTATAGTTAATTACAGAGATTATTTCAGGCTCCATATTTTAAAATTTCCCTTGTTATTTCTGTACAGGCTATGTTATTTGTCAATCATCTAATTAGTAAACTAAGTATTCACAATTTAATACTCCGAAAGAGTCAATATCTAATATCTAAACCTAACCCCTTTATCTTTTGATAAAAAGAGAATTTCGGACAAGTTTGGTAGTCCATCTGGTCTTTTGCACATGCCTTTCTGCTTGCTTCTTGTTAAGATTTCCATGCCCTCCTCCAAGAGTTTGTTTTTGTTCCTTTTCCTTCTATAGTGATTTGGATACAGCAAGACCATATGATTTTCCATAAAGTTCCTATTAGGGTGAAAAGATATAGACTATATGGATTGACTCAAAATTAGTCAATGAAATAGATTTGGAGTATGATAGGAATTCTACTTCTTACTACATACCTTCAGCATGTGTGTGTACCTTAGTATTTTTAGTACTGAGTGATCCAGAAATTCTGCTTATTTTTAAATATTCTCTTATTTCTTATTATTTATGCAATGTCACCAAAATTCATATCATGCAATACATTTTGTTTTTTGTACTCAAAGATATCCATTTAAAATAGATTCATGAGTAAATAGCTGTTTTTATTTATGTTATTTCTCAGCTATGAGATATAAAGAATATACTACTGAGTGTTAAGAAAAATGACTCAAATAGAAGGTATTTTCATAGTGCTTGGAGGATTTTACCAATGCTCATTAAATTAGTATAATTATGGAGAAGAAATATAATCAGATGCCTCTCAGAATTCCTTCTTTCTTTCTTTCCTGCCTTCCTCCCCCCCCCTTCTTCCTTTCATTTAATCAATTATACTTTAGCACAGTCATAGTTACAAGATAGTAGACAGAATGTGGGATGAGTGTTTTGAAATTTTTCATGTTCTGTTGATCAAAAAATCCATTTTGTCACTTATGATTCACTTACACTTTGGATTGGGTTCTTTTGTGTATAAAAAAAGAAGGAGCCCTGGTGGCATAGTGCTTAAGAGCTCAGCTGCTACCCAAATGGTTAGTAGTTGGAAAACATGAACCACTGCATGAGAGAAAGATAAAGCTGTCTGCTTCTGTAAAGATTATAGCTTTGAAAACCCTATGGTGTAGCTCTACTCTGTCTTACAATTTGTTTGAGAACTGACTCAAGGTCAAGGATTTTTATAAACAAGGACAGAATGATAATACAACAATTTGTATTTCATCAGTCATTATTCTGCCTATTACATCTGCATTGTATTCATTTATGTATGCATATAATCATTCTTTTTGCTATTTATGAATCGATTCATTAGTTTGGAAAATGTTTTTTTGTGTTTTATAAGTAGATCCTTTGTGTGGTACAGGCTTAACTATGGGAGGGGAAAAAAAAAAAAAAAAAAACACAAAACAAAAAAAAGGTCCCTTCCTTCCTGGAGCATAAAATCAAATTCATTCACCTAATTTCAAGGTCCTGGAAGTTGAGGTTCATGTGGTCCATTAGTCCTTTAGACTAATTGTGTCAATGTGTCTGTGATTTTCTTCACTCTCACGCTCCACAGGGAGAGATCAATGGTTGCAGGTCAAATGGTCGTTCCCAGGCTTTTCAGATGCCAGTTGCTGCTCACAAAAGAAGGTTGTGCAACATTTTCTTTATGGACCATGTTGTGCCAATTGACCTTGATGTCCCCTAGACTATAGTCCTGAGCCCCAGGCTCAGCTACTTGTTCAAGGTGTTTGGTTATGGTTAAGTTTTCATAACTTCGCCTCCTGCGTGTTCAACTACTTTCATGGATACATTTTCAGCACGTGTAAGGACAAATGTAGAAATATTCTCTGTGAAACCTGTGTATATTCATGGGGATAATCCCATACTCTCATATCTATTTAGTTTGCATGAACATGTATGTATCCAATCATACAACCTGAATACCACTGGAACTCTGAAAGAGATCTCATTAGAAGGCCCTAAATGGAGTGGCAGAAAAACGTGGAACAAAGCTCAAAATCTTAAAAAAAAAAAAAAAAGAAAGATCAGGTTTAGTGGTTGGGTAGAGACTGTGGAATACCTGAGAAAATGGCCATTAATCACCCTTCAGACCTGGAACTGAGCTCACCTTTATGCCTCATACTTCAGCCAAATAATAGACAGGTCTACAAGGTGAACAATAACTCTAGAGAGGTACACACTCCTTAGAACAATCAGCCACTGGAGACTGAGACTGAGAAAAAAAAAAGAGGAATGTAAACTGGAAACAAAGAGAGGAAGAGGGATGATTGATGTTACATTGTGGGGGTTACAATCAAGGACATGAAACAAAATGTATATAAATTATTGAATGAAAAATTAATTTGGTCTGTAAACCTTCGTCCTATGTTATATACATACTTCCATATTGATACTGCCATGGAAACCCAAGGAGGGATCGCTATGAGTCCGATCTGACTCCACGTCAGTGAGTTTTTTTTTTTTTTGGTTATATGTGTGTGTGTGTGCATATACACACACACATAATATTTGGCTGCCAACTGAAAAGGGAGCTCTGGAGGCATAGTGCCTAAGCATTTGACTGCTAACCAGAAGACTGGCAGTTCAAACCCACCAGCCACTCCTCAAAGGAAGATTGGACAATCTACTTCTGTAGAGCTACAGCCTCAGAAACCCAAGGAAGGGCCAGTTGCTATGAGTCAGGACAGACTTAAGGGCTGTGAGTTTAGTTTTCAGTTGGCAGCCAAATGTTTAACCACAGCGCCAGAAGTGCTCCTTGATTAAAAAGGTAATACTGCTCTTTGTAGAAAAACCAATGCTTCAGGAAATGCAATGTATAAAAAAATAAAATGATTCTCACCCAGAGATAACCACTGTTAAGGTTGGGTACATCTGTATAGACACTGTAACAGTAAAAGAGACCTTTATGGAAGTAATTTTAGAAAATGAGTTTCAGCCCCTATTGTACCTTTCTTTAACTCCAAGTAAACAAACAGAATTCTGAAAAGTTAACAATGTTTCCTTTATCTGTTTGCAGGCATTACTAGCTGTTGGAAGAAAGGGAATGATGACCTTGGAAATCTAAAATGGAACTGATAAAAGGGGAGAAATTATCTGACTCAACAAAGCAAGATAGAGACAGAAGGAACTTTAGACAGACTTTTCATCTTGACCATTTTGCCCAAGGTGAGGGAATATCATTTTGTTTTTACTGTGGTTATTAGCTGCTGTTGAGTCAATTCTCAGTCATGAAGACCCCATGTGTGCAGAATAGAACTGGTCCATAGGGTTTCCAGTATCGTGACCTTTTGGAAGCAGATCGTTAGGCCTGTCTTCTGAGGAGCCACTGGGTGGGTTCAAACTGCTGACCTTTCAGCTGGTGGTCAAGTGCTTACTGCATGCACCACCCAGGGAACCTAGGGAAAGCATTTTGCTGCACCACAGTCACTTCTTGTCTTCTCTTTCAGAAACAAAGTGCTACATGCAATAACTTCCGTCTTTCCCAAGTCAGGCTTTCCTTTGAAATATCTCTACAGAAAACGAGTCACTTCCATTTCATGATCAGTAGAATCCAACGTTGGGTGCATATATGTATCCCAGCAGGTGAGTTGTTGGAATTTCAGGAAAATATTAATAGTTCTCCTGATATTTATGAAATCTTCTAACTTAATTTTTAATTCTATTTTATATTGTATGTAATATTTCAGTGTAGTAATGTGTGTATAGGAGCTCTGGTAGCATAGTGGCTAAGGCACTTGACTGCTAACCAGAAGGCTGGCGGTTCAAACCCACCAGCCACTCCGTAGAAGGAAGGTTGCGCAATCTACTTCTGTAGTGATACTGCCTCAGAAACCCAAGGAAGGGGTCGCTATGAATCGAGTCCAACTCAATGGCACATAACAACAACAACAACAACAACAACGTGTGTATATACTTTATACGTAAATGAATATACCTGGTCATAGCCCATCTGCTATTGGAAGAAAAAAAAAATGGAGACCATGTTTCTAAAGGTAAGGTCCTTATGTTGTTGAATGCACATATTATTTATTCTTGCATCCTGTTTAGTTTCTACTTAGTGATGTTAGTAATTTAGCTTTCATATTAAGTTAAAACTTAAATATTTACCAAAACAGAGCTGTTTTCACTTCTTAGACAAAAATCTGAGGCTTGTAACATGCAATATATTTAGAGTTTTCTCCAAACAGACACAGAGATCATTATTAGCCTATAAATTAAAAGCACTTCTTTTTACCTAACATGTAAGTAAAAATGTATTTAGATCTACAAATATTATTGAATACAATATATGAACTATGTGCTCTGAAAAAAAAGTAGAAAATAAGATATCTTTCCCTCAGAAATGTAAAATGTGTTTATGTAAATTATAGAGAACATTCATTCCATTAGCAAATATTTTTGTATTTCCTAAAGAAGGTCCCATATTAAATTCACTTAAATTTAGAACTACTGGGTAAATAATAGCATCATGACTTTAAAAGTAGTCTAAATTAAGAACTTTCTAATAAAAATACAATGATATTATTTTTTGTTACCTAAAATATTAAAATATTGAATATAAATAGATGTCACTAAAATGTATGACATATTTTGTTTTATTAAATAAGATTTTCATCCTCCATTTTAATTTTTACATAGAAATATTTTTACACAGATTAAAAAAAGGCATAGTACGTAATATCTAGTTACCTTGTACTATGGAGCAGGCATGGTTCTCAATCTTTCATTTTTATAACTCTTAATTCTTACAACAATCCCATGAGACATATATCATTGTTCCCCCAATTTATAGATGCAATAACTGAGGCATAGAGAGCTTACCAAATTCCCCAAGGTCACCCCACCAGGAATTTTAAGATACACCATTCCAAACTTCGATAGCGTTTTGAGTCTAGAACTTCAATATCCTATTTATTAGGAAATCTAAAGAGCTGAAAGTAAGGTATTAAAATTGTATTTTTGTTTAGAATTTAGCTTTCATTCTGTAGCAGAGATGAAAGTCATGGTATATATAGTCACTACAAAAGCTATAATTACAGGCAATATGCATTGGCGTGCTTATGAGCATCTAAAGGAGTCAAAGTGGAGCTATGGTTAAACACTGGCCAGCTAACTGAAAGGTCAGTGATTTGAACCTACCAGTGATTCCACAGGAGAAAAGACCTGACAGTTGGCTTTTGTAAAATTTACAACCTATTAAGCCTTATGGCACAACTCTGCTCTGTCCAATAAGGACCATTTTGTCAAAATATGCTCACCGGCACGTATCAACAGCTGTGTGAAGATTTGAAGCATGTAAGTATACAGAGTTAGATTTGATGCCAGGTTAGGCATTGCTTGCTTACTCGCACAATCTTATGATGTTATTTCCATTTCTATTTCACTTTAGAGAACATTTTCTTACTTGATTTAGGAAACTTAAAATCATGGACCAAGAAAACCACTCAAGGATGACTGAATTTGTGTTGCACGGTCTTTCAGGTGCCCGAGAGCTACAACTTCTCTATTTTGTGTTTTTCACACTTTTCTATTCATCCCTTTTGCTGGGGAACCTCCTCATTGTGCTCACAGTCCTCTCTGAACCTGTGCTCCACACCCCGATGTACTTCCTGCTCAGCAACCTCTCCTTCATTGATGCATATCTATCCACTTTAGCCACTCCCAATATGATATTTGACTTCTTCATGGAGCATAACACCATCTCCTTTGAGGGTTGCATGGCTCAAATATTCTTTGGTCATATCATTAGTGGTGGTGATATGATGCTCCTCGTTTCCATGGCATATGACAGATATGTAGCCATATGTCGACCTTTGCATTATACAGCCATCATGAGTATACGCAAATGTGCAGGCCTTGTGGTGGCATCCTGGCTCATTGGGTTTCTTCATTCTGCAAGCCAGCTCTTCTTCATAGTAAATCTTCCATTCTGTGGTCCAAATAATGTAGACAGCTTTTTCTGTGACCTTCTCTTGGTTATTAAACTTGTCTGCACTGATACCTATATCTTTGAGATACTGATTCGTTTGAACACTGATATACTGGGTCTATGCTGCTTTGTGCTTTTGTTCATCTCCTACACAGTCATCCTGGTCACCATGCAACGTTGATCATCTGCAGGCATGGCCAAGGCCTGGGCCACCCTGACTGCCCGTATCACTGTGGTGATCCTTTTCTTTGGGCCCAGCCTCTTCATTTATGCATGGCCTTTCCACAACTCCACAGAGGATAAGATACTCTCAATATTCTACACTATTTTCACCCCCCTTTTAAACCTGTTGATCTACACCTTAAGAAATAAGGAGGTAATATCAGCAATGAAGAAACTGAGGAAGTGAAAAATAAGTTCTTAACAAATTCTTGGTCCCTTGTGATAATGAGAACCATAATAAAGGTACCATTTATATGCTTTTCTTATAAAAATTTGTATATATGTACTAAGAAATTAAATAGACTGAGATAAGTCTTGTATATATAGGAATGGTGTTAAGTGCATTGTGAATTCTCACTACAAACTATGCTAACTTAAGAAAAATAGTAATAGCTTTGGTGAACTCATTATCTAACTCAGAAATGAGATAGATTCATGTACATAGCCTTGTAAATTAACTATGCCTCAAACAACAAAACCTGAGTCCACAATTAACAGTTCTTTGACTGGGTGTATTGAATTGAAGTTCAGAGTTTCAAGTTCAAATTAGAGGTTCAATGACTATAGGCAAAAATGGATATCTCTCTATATATAAATGAGAGATTTTTTGAACATCACTGGTAAATATATGTCTTTACTCTCTATAATTTACACTGATCTCTAGGTCCTGCCATCTAATCTATGCCCCCAGTGACAGTTAAGATTGTGTGTCAACTAGTTTAGGCCATCATTCTCAGTTGTTTAGCATTTATAATGTAATCATCCCCCATGATTTGATCTGCTATAATGTAACTACCTTCATGATGATATCTGCTGTGACTAGACAAAGCATGGAAAGGGAATTTCCTTAGGAGTATGGTCTGCTTCCAATATACATGGATGTTCTGGAAAAGCTCTCTGATTTTTGCTCAGTCTGGATCTTGCATCTGTCTCATCATCATTAGACCTCCGCTTCTTTGGACTTGAGCCAATGGAATGCCACACTGAGTGCTGACCTTGGGATTCATTAGAGCCTAGACAGCCTGTGAGCCAGCACTCTGCCATGTCACCTGCCAACCTTGAATTTGTCAGCCCCCAGAGTCTGTGATCTAGCATCTTGCCATCTGGCCTGCCAATCATGTGCTCATCAGTTTCTACAACTATGTGAGACAGGAGAAGCCTCCAGCCTATCATCTGATCCACGACCTTGGGACCTGCAAACTTTTACTATCTCATGAGCCATTTCTTTGAGATAAATCTTTTTATCTATCATTCTATATACATATATAAATTTCACTGGTTTTCCTTCTCTTGAGACTGCAGCCTAAGACATCACTTAATAAAACATAAGTGAGAATACCTCTTTTTCAAAGCTCTCAACAAGTATAATAAGATCATTGTTTTGAGTTTTTATAAGACGTCTACATTTTCATTGCCCTCTGTGAATTACTATCATGTACAAAAAGTATATCAGTGTTTCACTGCTATTTATATAGTTTTCACTGGCCAATTATTTGAGAAGTGGATGGCCCCTTCCTTCTTCTGAGTATGTCTTACTCTGGAATCACCCCTGAAACCTGTCCACCCTGGGAAAGCCTGCGAGTATTTGAAATACTGTTGGCATAGGCTCTATCCTCACCGCAACATACAAGCCACCACAGTATGACAAACTGACAGATGAGTGGTGGGTAAAGTGCTTGGTAAAGTGAAGGGTCAATGAAAAGGGGGAAGGTCCTCAACGAGATGGATTGACATGGTGGCTGCAATGATGGGCTCAGTTGTGGCAAGGATTGTGAGAGTGACACAGGACCAGGCAGTGTTTCATTCTTTTGTACATAGGGTTGCTATGACTTGGAGCTAACTTGGTGGTACCTAACAACAACGACAATGAAAAAATGTACCTCAAGATAAAGAAAAGAAAAATCCTCACAAATGGACCAATACGTAACATCATGAAAAATGGAGAAAAGTTTTGAGTTGTTAAAGATTTTATTTTACTTGGATGCACAAACACAAATGGAAGAAATAGTAAAGAAATCAGATGTTGTATTGCACTAACAAATCTGCTGCAAAAGATCTCTTTAAAGTGTTGAAGAGCAAAGATGCCACTTTGTAGACTAGGGTATGCCTAACTCAAGCCATGGTATTTTCAATCACTTCATATGTATGTGGAAGTTGGACAGTGAATACAGAAGACTGGAGAAGAATTGACACCATTGAATGGTGGTGCTGGAGAAGAATATTGAAAATACCGTGGACTGCCCGCAGAATGGCAAATCAAATCAGTTCTCTCCTGGAAGAAGTGCATCTGGAACACTCCTTAGAAGGAAGAATGAGCAGACTTGGTCTCACATACTTTGGTTATATGGTCAGAAGGAAACAGTCCCTCAAGAAGGATATCATGCTTGGTAAAGTGGTAGGTCATAGAAAAAGTAATGGATTGACACAGTGGCTACAAAGATGGGCTCAAGCATGACAAGGAATGTCAGGATGGCTCAGGACAGGGCAGTGTTTCATTCTGTTTTACATACAGGGTATCTTTGAGTTGGAATCGATTTGATGGCACCTAACAACAACAATAACAACATGAAATATTATGGAACATATTTTCTTTGTTTTTATACCATTTACTCTTACAGTCAACAATAAACCACCTTGTAAAACATTAAAACTGGATACCCCATATTTTGTTTATGAAATAATTCTGATTTGGACTAGAATGACTCTTATAAATAATTTTTTTTTCTTTTTATATCAAATTAGTGTTTCTATCAAATTCATGCTTTTACAATTCAACTTGATAAATTTGAAAATGTATAAAGTATTAAAGTAATGTAATATATTTAAATAATATTTTTCAAGCTTCAAAATAGTATTTAATTTAATTTTTTTTTACTAATCATTATTTTTGGTGAAATCACATTCTAATTTGAGATGATCATTTTGATCTTCTGACTTCCAGTGTTTGAAAGAGAAAGAAATACTCCAAAGTAAAGTTTTGCCCTTGAAGTAATGTGAAATGGTGTATGGAATGTAATCTAATATCAATTATACTCTAAATAAAATTTAAGTCACTTCTCTCCTTTATAACTTCACTATTCTGCAAGGCCTTGTTGACTCTTCTGAAATATAGAATTAATAAAACAAAACCAAAATAATGTACTACTGTTTCATATGATAGTTATGATAATGAAGTCCAATTTATACTTACCGATCTCTAGGTAGTTTGTAGGTTATATCTTTGTATATTATCTGAATTAGTCCTCACAAGACACCCATGGGCTACAAGACTACACTTCTATGCTGACAATGTTGAATGTTAGATATCAGAGATCTTTCAGTAAAAATTCCTATGAATTCTAGAAGTACAGTTTAAAACAAACAATTGATCTCAGGACATCTGAAAGACTGAAGTTTTGGGAAAAGAAGTATGATGGGAAGAAATTTCAGATATGTAAATGATGGAAAACTGTTAGAGAGGAATTTTGTCCCTTCAAGAATGTGAAGTAGAATTAGACCTTTTGGAAAAAATTTTATTCTTGGAAATTAGAAGCATGGGAATTGTCCATATATAAATTCAGAGTTTGAATTTATACTCTTTGCCCAGTCAGAAGTGCTTTACTCTGAAAAATTCAATATAAAAAGTAGTTCACTCCAGTGGTCAGTGAAATTCTTGAGGCATTTGAAAAATAAAGACAAACCTGCTCTGGTGGGCCACGCCCTTATCCCTGGCCACAGGTGGCATGGTGCCTATAGCACTTGATTGCTAACCAGTAGTCTGGTGGTTCTAAACCAAGAGCCACTCCTTGGAAGGAAGACTGGGCAATCTACTTCCATAGAGAAACTGCCTTGGAGACCCAAGGAGGGGTTACTGTGAGTCACAATCGACTTGATGGCAGTGAGTTTGGTTTTTTTTATATTTCTGCTAAATTTGAGTGCACAATAAAACTAACAAAACACCTGAGGAGCCTATCCACAAGGAACAAGAGTGAGAAGGCAGAGTAGATGGTAGACTCTGGTAGCACAGTGCCTAAGGCATTTGACTGCTAACCACAAGGTTGGCAATTGAAACCCACCAGCCACTTTTCAGAAGGAAGGTTGGGCGATCTACTTCCATAGTGATACTGCCTTGGAAACCCAAGGAGGGATCACTATGAGTTGGGTTTGAGTTGATGACAGTGAGTTTGTCCTCTCATTACTCAAATGAGTAAGTAATAAATGTATAATATAAAGATTACGAAATAAATATGTCTAATATCTGGGAGCTCTTGTAGCATAGAGCCTAAGGCACTTGACTGCTAACCAGGAGGCTGGAGGATCAAACCCACCAGCCACTCCTCAGAAGGAAGTTTGGGTAATCTACTTCCATAGTGATACTGCCTCAGAAACCCAAGGAGGGGTTGCTGTGAGTCAGGTCCCAGTCAACAGCACATAACAAACAACAACATGTCTGAAATCTTTAAATATTCAAAGTGAATAAAAAAGAGATAATGTTACTATGAAGAAATAAAACAGGTGAATTATACTCTTAGGAACATGTTTTTTTTCTAATCTATATCACCTTTCATAGTTAAAGTTGTGTGTCAACTTGGCTAGGCCATGATTCTCAGTGGTACAGCAGTTATAATATGGTCATCCCCCATGATGTGATCTGATGTAATGTAACCATCTACGTGATGAAATCTGCTATGAGCAGCTAATCAGTGCAATGGGAATTTCCTTAGGGGTGTGGCTTGTTTCTAAAATATATGAATGTGTTGAAAAAGCTCTCTGTTTGTTTCTTTATCTGGACCCTGCATCTAGCTTCCCATCATTTGACCTATGGCCTGCCATATTGCCTACTGATCTTGGGATTCATTACCCTATGCTGCCTGTGAGCCAGTAGCTTGCTTTGTTACCAGCCAATCTTGAATTCATCAGCCTCCACAGCCTGTGAGGCAGAAAGTTGCCATCTTATCTGGCAATCTTTGGTCCCTTAGTCCTTGCAGCTACATGAGACATGAGAAACCTCAAGCCAGACCTTGGGACTTGTAAGTTTTACAACCTCATGAGTCATATGTTGTTGTTGTTGTTAGGTGCCGTCGAATTGTTTCTGACTCATAGAGACCCCATGTACAGCGGAATGAAACACTGCTCGATCCTGCACCAGATCCACGATCCCTGCTATACTTAAGCCCATCATCGCAGCCATGGTGTCAATCCATCAAGTTGAAGTCCTCCCCCTCTGTCGTCAACCGTCCACCCTACCAAGCATGACATCCTTCTCCAAGGAATTGTCTCTTGTGACAACATGACCAAAATAGGTGAGACAAAGTCTGGCCATTCGCGCTTCCAAGGAGCATTTCGGGTGCACTTCCTTCAGGACAGATCTGTTAGTTCTTTTAGCTGCCCATGGTATTTTCAGCATTCTTCGCTGGCACCACAACTCAAAAACATCAACTCTTCTTTGGTCTCCTTATTCATTGTCCAGCTCTCACATGCATACGAGGCGATTGGAAATATCATGGCTTCTGTCAGGCGCACCATAGTCCTCAAGGAGATATCCTTGCTCCTCAGCACTTGAAACAGTTCTTTGGCAGTTGACTTTCCCAATACTACACGTCGTCTAATGTCCTGACCGCTGCTTCCACTGGCATCGATTGTAGAAACCAAGCAATGTGAGTTCTTTGACAATCTCAATCTTCTCTCCATTTATTGTGATGCTGCTCATTGGTTCAGTTGTGAGGATTTTTGTTTTCTTTATATTGAGACATAATCCATACTGCAGACTGTATTCTTCAACCTTCATCAGTAAGTGCCTAAAATCATCCTCACTTGCAGCAAGCAAAGTTGTATCGTCTGTGTATCTCAGGTTGTTAATGATCCTTCCTCCAATCCTGATGCCATGTTTTTCTTCATATAGTCCAGCTTCTCAGATTATTTGTTCAGCATATAGATTGAATAAGTATGGGGAAAGGATACAACCCTGACTCACTCCCTTCCTGACTTTAAACCATGTAGTGTCTCCTTGTTCCATTCGAACAACAGCCTCCTGGTCAAGGTACAGGTTCCTCATGAGTACAATCAAGTGTTTGGGTATTCCCATTCTTCTCAATGTTATCCATAATTTGTCATGATCCACACAATCAAATTCCTTTGCATAGTCAATAAAACACAAGTAAACATCTTTCTGGTATTCTTTGCCTTGAGCCAAGATTCATCTGACAACAGCTATGATATCCCTTGTTCTACGTCCTCTTCTGATTCCAGCTTGCACCTCTGGAAGTTCTCTGTCAATATACTGCTGCAACCGTTTTTGAGTTATCTTCAGTAAGATCTTATTTGTGTGCGATATTAATGATATTGTTTGATAATTTCCACAATCTGTGGGATCACCTTTCTTTGGAATGGGCACAAATATGGATCTCTTCCAGTCAGTTGGCCAGGTAGCTGTCTTCCAAATCTCTTGGCATAACTGAGTGAGTGCCTCCAATGGGGCATCCATTTGTTGAAATATCACAATGGGTATTCCGTCAATTCCTGGAGCCTTGTTCTTCGCCAATTCTTTCATTGCATCTTTGACTTCCTCCTTCAGTACCATTGGTTCTAGATCATATACCACTTCCTGAAATGGATGAAGATCGACCAGTTCCTTTTGGTACAGTGATTCTGTGTATTCCTGCCATCTTCTCTTGATGTTTCCTGCATCAGTCAATATTTTGCCCATAGAATCCCTCAATATTGCAACTAGAAGCTTAAATTTTTTCTTCAATTGTTTCAGCTTGAGAAATGCTGAGCATGTTTGTCCCTTTTGGTTTTCAAACTCCAGGTCTTTTCACATTTCATTATAGTAATTGGTTTTGTCTGCTCGAGCTGCTCTTTGAAATCTTCTATTTAGCTTCTTTATCTTGTCATTTCTTCCACTGGCTTTAGCTTTTCTTGGCTCAAAGGCCAGTTTCAGAGTCTCTTCTGTCATCCATTTTAGTCTTCTCTTCTTTTCTCATCTTTTTAGTGATCTCTTGCTTTCTTCATGGATAGTGTTCTTGATGTCCACCCACAATTCTGGTTTTCAGTCGTTGGTGTTCAACGCATCAAATCTATTCTTTAGATGATCTCTAAATTCAGGAGGGATATATTCAAGATCATATTTTGGCTCTCTTGAACTTATTTTAATCATCTTCGCCTCAAGTTGAACTTGCATATGAGCAGTTGATGGTCTGTTCCACAATCAGCTCCTGGCCTGGTTTTGGCTGAAGATACGGAGCTTTTCCACCGCCTCTTGCACAGATGTAGTCAATCTGATTCCTGTGTGTTCCATCTGGTGAAGTCCACGTGTAGAGCCACCATTTGTGTTGCTGAAAAAAGGTGTTTGCAATGAACAAGTCGTTGGTCTTGCAAAATTCTACCATGCAAGTTCCAGCATTATTTCTGTTGCCAAGGACAAATTTTCGAACTACCAGTGATTCTTCTTTGTTTCCAACTTTTGCATTCCAGTCACCAGTGATTATTAACACATCCTGATTGCATATTCAGTCAATTTTGGACTGCAGAAGTTGATAAAAATCTTCAATTTCCTCATCTTTGGCTTTGGTGGTTGGGGCATAAATTTGAATAATAGTTGTATTAACAGGTCTTCCACGTAGGCGTATGGATATTATCCTATCACTGACAGCATTGTACTTCAGGACAGATCTTGAAACATCCTTTGTGATGATGAATGCCATGCCATTCTTCTTCAAATTGTCATTCCCAGCATAGTAGATCACATGCTTGTTTGACTCAAAATGGCCAAAACCAGTCCATTTCAGCTCACTAATGCTGAGGATATCAATTTTTATGTGTTCCATTTCATTTTTGACAACTTCTAATTTTCCTAGATTCATGCTTCGTACATCCCATGTTCCGATGATTAATGGATGTTTGCAGCTGTTTCTCTTCAATTTGAGTGGTGTCACATCATCAAATGGAGGTCTTGAAAGCTTTACCTTATCCATAGGAGTAAGGCTGGGTTTTTACTCAGATGATGCAGCTTTTTCCCAGTCTTACTGTGAGAGCCTTCTAACCTAACCGCACTATTCATAAAGTTGCATGGTAATGTATCAAACAGCATTTCTATGCTATTCATAATGCTTTCCCTGTCCAATTCTTTGAGAAGTGGATGGCCTCCTCCTTCTTCCTAGTCTGTCTCAGTCTACAAGCTGGTCTGATACCTGTGTTCCATGTGCATCCCGCTGGGTTTGAAATACCAGTGGCTCAGCCTCAAAACTCACATCAATAGGTCACCATGGTAGGACAAACGGACAGACAAGTTTGTCTCCCTGTTGGAAACCTCTCCTACCACACTTACCTGGGTCCTTCTGCTTGACTCCTCCTCTGTCCAGATTCCTAGGCCTTTTAATCCCCTTTCTCCCGCTCTCTCGCCCTGCTGCTTTGGGCGTTCCTGAGTTCCCTCTATTCACCTGGATCCCTGTGGCTGACTTCTCCTCTGTTCAGGTTCCTGACTTTTAATCCCTTTTGCCCTACTCTCCTGCCCTGCTGCTTTGGGTGTGCCTGAGTTCCTTCTCCTCACCTGGATCCCTGCGGCTGACTGCTTCTCTGTCAGGGTTCCTGGCTTTTAATCCCCATTTTCCTGCTCTCCCGCACTGCTGCTTTGGGAGTGTCTGAGTTCCCTCTCCTCACCTGGATCCCTGTGGCTGACTCCATGAGTCATATATTTGAGATAAATTTCCTTTGACTTTGACTGTGACATTGTTTAAGAAGTTAACATTTTTGCTATCCTTTGTGAATTACTAGTTTATATGAAATAATATAGAACACTTTTTTATAGTATTTATTCTTATAATAAAAAACAAATCTCATTTGAAAACAGGAAAATGGGATTCCTCATCTTTTAGTTATAAAATAATTTTTATTTTACTTGTACTAATAGGAGTTCTGGTGATGTAGGCCTAAGGCATTTGATTGCTAATCAGAAGGCAGTGGTTCAAACCCACCAACCACTCTCTAGAGGGTAGATTGGGCAATCTACATCTGTAGTGACACCAACTTGGAAACCCAAGGAGGGGTTGCTATGAGTTGGATCTGACTCCACAGCATTGAGTTTGGTTTATTAGAATATTACTTTTCCAATGAATTTTTTTTCTTTTTCTATCAAATTAATATTTCTATCAAATTCATGCCTCTATGATTCCATTTTATATTATGAAAATGTATAAAATATTAATATAACATATTTAACTAGTATTTTATAGCTTCAGAATAACATTTAATTATGTTTTTATTTTTTTTAGCCAGTCATCATTTTCACTGATATCACATTCTAATTTGAGACAATCATGTTGATCTTCTGGCTTCCAGTATTTGAAAAAGAAAGACATACCCCAAAGTGAAGTTTTGTTTTTGAAATCATGTGGGGAAATAGGTGGTGTGCAGTAGGATTTAATATCCATTATACTGTAAACAAAGTAAAACTCACTTCTCTCCTTTATTACTTCATGGTTCTGCAAGTCCTTCTTGACATTTCTGAAATACAGAACTTAAAAAAAAAAAAAAAAAAGTAGAGCACATGTTTGTATCAAAGAAGGCCAAGTAGAGATCAATGACATCATTCCCATGGATTCAGTGGAGCTCATATAGGTAGCAATAATAAGGCATTCCTCTTATTCCTCATTAAGAAGATATCAGTGAAGGCTAGCATACACTCAGAACTCTCACAGTCATATAGCTATAGCAAGGAGCCTCCCTTCTTGTGCATCAACAGAGGTGGAGTGGGAAGTCTTATTTTGACCTCCCCAGGTAGGAAAAGGCAATAACCCCCCATTTCTCTGCCAGAGCAATGTCAGGGAAAAAAAAAAAAAAAAAGCCAGCGAAACAGAAAGTTTAAATGAAATCTAAAAACAAGCGAAGAACACAAAGCTCACTGAAGTCTAGAAGATTCTATCTAATAATTGCTTTATTGGACAGAGGAAAATTAACCCATATGACTTCCAAGGGCATAAATCTTTTTGGAAGCAGATTGTCCATCTCTTTCCAATGGAGCAGTTCAAAGTGTAGCCTTTGGTTAGCAGGAAAATGCTGTCACCATTATGCCACCATCGGAACTCCTTAAATGAAGTCCACAGTATAAAATTATCAAAATATCCAGATTTCATGGGAAAAAAAAATCACAATGAACCAGAAAATGTGCACCTTGAATGAAATGGAACAATACTTGCCAACAACTAGACGACACAAAGGTTAGAATTAACTGTGTGGGGTCCTATAGTGACTTTCTTCCAAAGTTTAAAATCTGAAAAGGAGGACAAAAGACTTTCTGATATCAAGTAAGAGGGAACTTAGAATTAAAAAAAGTTACCAGAGACAGAGAAGAAAATTCTACAATGATAAAAAGTTTTGTCTTAGAATGGGTTCTTACCAACTGACAATATAGTTCTCTCCTTCCACACAGTGATCTTTCCTTTGATTCAGCCTATGATTCATATCCTTCATACCAGGAAGTGAAGTCTTTCATGAGGAGGTTATTGAGTAGACATGTAATCTGCTAAGTGGATTTTATAATGAGAACTCAAGAAAGAGGAATCTTCAATGGTAATCATTGATTTTGTCATTGTGAACAAGGCATTTGGCTGTTAACTGGAAGGTCAGCAAACCCACCAGCTACCCAATGGACATGGGGCAATCTTCTTCTTCTTTAACGATTTACTGCCTTGGAAACACAGTGTGGGTCGCTATGCGTTGGAATCAACTTGATGGACATGAGTTGTTTTTTTTTTGTTTTTCTTTTTTCAGTGAGCTTTTATTGAATACTCCCCATTTGTCAGCTACTATTCTACACACCTGACAGATGGGAAGCATTTATAAAAACTCACACACAAAAAAATTAAATAAGCACAACCATCATAGCGACCCCTCCTTGGGTTTCTGAGGCAGTATCACTACGGAAGTAGATTGCCCTACCTTCCTTCCCCGGAGTGGCTGGTGAGTTTCAACCGCCATCCTTCTGGGTAAAGTCAAATGCCTTAGGCACTATGCACCAGAGCTCCCTCATAAAAACTAGCATTTGCTAAATGAATGATGTATTTCCAGCTAGAAGGAATCAATTCAATGGCTATGGGTTTGGTTTTTGGTTTATTGTAGGCAGAACAGAGAGAGTTATGCACACTAACTGGAAATAACAAAAACAAAGAAAACCTTGGCATATTTAAAGAATATAAAAAAAATCACACTGACTGGAGTATAACGAGTAGGTGTGAGAGATTTAAGGGTAAGAATTTATGTGCTTGTAAGGATCAAAGCATATATAGTCTTTTAAGCTGAGATAGGGAGTTTGATTATATTCTAACTGCAATAAGAATCCATTTTAAGATTTAAAGCAAGAAAGTGACTCATCTCCATTTGATTGTTTTCTCTGTGACTTAGGGCAACACAGTCAAGATTCTCAGCAGAAATCAATAAGCAGTTAAACATCATTAAGAGACAAATTATTTTTATGAGGCAGGTATGTTTTAAAAGAAATGTATATTTTTTTTCTATTCAAAATTTGATGGATAAGAGAATTCTAATAGGATTCATGAAAAATAAAGTATCAGGGAATTATTTCACTTGATTTTTTTCAAAGCTTCCTGATTGTGATTAACAGGTTTTGATAAGCATTTCATAGATTAAAGCTCTCTTCAAATTAATTTCTCTCTGAGATTATGAAAATATAGATTACAGAAATCACTCTAGTCATTTTAAACATTATGGTGTTTGATGTGGAAAAAAGGTATTTATAAAATCTTTTGAAGGGAAGAATCATTTGCTAAGCTGAGAATGCAGAAATAATTCCCAGAACAACCTTGTAGAACTCACCTATCAGGTGATCTGTTCCTGCCATAATCATGAGACTGGGAAGACAATGAGCTGATTTGTTATCTCTTGGCTCAAGGAACAAACAATTTAGCAATTGTCTGGGATCTGGAGAATGATCCAGAATGCAACTCATGCTGTTGCTTTTCTGCTCAATTAAATTCTTTTCTAAATTCAACTTTACATGCATGCATCTGATTGTCAGAATCTGGAAGCTGAGATGCCACATCCTAGAAAATCTGTTTATATCTTACAGGTGTGAGGCTGAGACCGAAGTCCTAATAGCCTCCAGGGAAATCTTTAACCAGAAACCTTTTAGTGCCAGGGATTCTAACAAGTCTTTTAATGTTGAGGATTCTAAACACTCCCTAGGGCCTTTATCTACCCTCCAGTCTCAGCAGGTATCAGAGAAGTCCTCCGGAATCAGCG
>NW_006922470.1:243569-246322 GCF_000298275.1 Orycteropus afer afer
TACTTCCGTAGTGATACTGCCTCGGAAACCCAAGGAGGGGTCGCTATGAGTCGGGGCCGACTCGACGGCAAACAACAACAACAACAACAATCCACCCCCATGGCTAAAACCTTTTCTTCCGAACCCTTCTGTTAAGGTATTGACATCCTCACTCAGGACCAGTGAAAAGGAGAAACGGAGACGACCTGAGTCCCGAGCAGCTGTTCCACCGGTTTTGCCTGATTCTCAGGTTGACCTCGATCTGATGGATCTAGAAAGCAGCATGTCACCACCTCCCTATGCCCCTCCGCCACCTCCCCACCCTCTCCAGGTTCCAAAAGTGCCGGGAGGGAATGGAGCAAATGCTCCAAGTGCACCGCCTGTCATTACGGGCCCAGCCTCTGGTCTCTGCCTGAGCCAGAGGGGCTCCCAGGAGGCTGAAGCTCCATAGTCTACTGCCCAAGCGCTGCCTCTCAGAGCAGTTGGCCCACCCTGTGAGGATGGAAGCAGAACCTGGCAGTACTGGCGGTTTTCAACATCGGACCTGTATAACTGGAAAGCGCAAAACGCCCCCTTTTCTGAAAACCCCCAAAGCCTAATTAATTTGTTAGATTCTATATTGTTTACTCATAACCCCACTTGGGATGATTGTCAGCAGCTATTACAGGTTTTGTTCACCACTGAAGAAAAAGAAAGGATCTTGACCAAGGCCAGGAAAAATGTGCCTGGAGATAATGGACAGCCTAAACGCTTCAGAGTTTAATTGACGCAGGGTTCCCATTATCTCGTCCCGGTTGGGACTTTGACAATCAAAAGGTAAGGAGCGTCTCCAAAAGTACCGCCAAATTCTAATGGCCGGTCTCCGAGCAGCGGCGAGGAAGCTGATTAATTTGGCCAAGGTAAACTTAGTCAGGCAGGAGCCGACAGAGAGCCCTGCAGCATATCTAGAGAGGTTGATGGACGCGTTTAGACTGTATACTCCCATGGATCTGCTAGCGGATGAGAATAGAGCAGCAGTGGTCCTATCTTTTGTAAACCAAGCAGCCCCTGATATCAGAAGAAAGCTTCAGAAGATAGACAGACTAGGTGAGCAGATCCTACAGGATTTAATGAAAGCAGCAGAAAGAGTGTTTAATACTAGAGAAACTCCAGAAGAAAGGGAGGAGAGAATATGGAGGGAGGACAGGGAATTCCAAGCTAAGGAGAATAAACAAAATCAGAAGGAGTTAGCAAAGATTGTCTTTGCCGGAGCTCGGGGAGACATAGGGAGAGGAAGGAGACTAGACCATCATGACAGGCCCCGCCGAAACCCACCCCTGGCCCCGAACCAATGCGCATTTTGCAAGGGGACTGGACACTGGAAGAATGAATGCCCAAAGAAAGAGAACAAAAAATATAAAAAGCCTGCTCCTGTTAGGACGTTGGTGGCAGGCGAGGACAGTGACTAGGGGAGACGGGACTCAGAACCCCTCCCTGAGTCTTGGGTAACCCTGAAGGTGGAGGAGAAGCCAGTAGAGTTCCTGGTGGATACAGGGGCTCAGTACTCCATCCTAAATACGAAGGAGGGAAAGATTTCTTCAAAAACTAGCCTGGTCCAGGGGGCAACAGGGGCAAAGCGGTATCATTGGACAAAGCAGTGACAGGTGAATCTGGGAACTAAGCAAGTGTCCCATTCATTCATTCTTAATTGTACCCGATTGTCCTGCACCACTGTTAGGAAAAGACTTATTATCCAAAGCCCAAGCCTATATATTCTTTCACAAAGATGGTGTCCAGGTTACCAATGGGGAAGGCTCCCCTCTACACGTCCTGATGGTCACCTTACAAGATGAATAACGCTTGTATTAAGGTGTGGAAGACCAACGTGCAGGCTTAACGGATATGGCTCCGTGGCTGGAAGAGTTTCCCAAGCCTGGGCAGAAACTGGAGGCATTGGGTTGGCCAAACACTGACCACCCATTATTGTGGACTTAAAACCCTCTGCCACACTGGTAAGAGTCCAACAGTATCCCATGCCCAGGGAAGCCCGGGAAGGCATACAGCCCCATATCCAGTGGCTACTACAGGAGGGAGTACTAAAGAGGTGCCGGACTGCATGGAATACACCTCTCCTCCCAGTAAAGAAACCAGGGGGAGAGTACTGACCGGTGCAGGATCTGAGAGAGGTAAATCGCCGAGTTGAAGACATACACCCCACAGTCCCTAACCCTTATACGCTGCTCAACAATCTTCCCCCAGATCATGTGTGGTATACTATCCTGGATTTGAAGGATGCTTTCTTCAGCCTGCCCCTAGCCCCACAGAGCCAAGACATTTTTGCCTTCGAATGGGTTGACGAGATGGATAAAATCCTCGGCCAGCTGACCTGGACAAGGTTGGTCCAAGGGTTCTGCCACTGGCCCACTTTGTTTAACGAAGCCTTGAGTGACGACTTACGTGAGTACAGGGGTCAAAACCCACAAATAACTTTACTACAATATGTAGATGACTTGTTAATTGCAGCCCCCAACCAGGCAGGGTGTCTCCAAGCAACCAGGAAACTGCTCACCACTCTGGGGGAGCTGGGATCTCGAGCTAGTGCCAAGAAAGCTCAGATAACTAAGCCAGAAGTAACATATTTGGGGTATAAGTTAAGAGCTGGGCAGAGGTGGCTCACTGAAGCCATGAAACAGATGATCCTACAGATTCCCCAACCCACAAGCCCAAGGCAGATGAGAGAATTTCTAGGAACAGTAGGTTATTGCCAGCTGTGGATTTTAGATTTGCCACAAAAG
>NW_006922470.1:247547-259729 GCF_000298275.1 Orycteropus afer afer
TATGGACTCAGAAGGAAAACTGATTCTTCCAAACGGATTGGGACGGCACCTTCTCACACACCTCCACCAAGTGACTCACTTAGGAGAATGGAAAATGTTGGAGTTATTGGACAAAGGGCAGATCCGTATGCCCCATCAGAAGCAAACAGCTCAGAGTGTGGTGGACCAGTGCCGGGCCTGTCAGGTCTTGAAAGTAGAGAAGAGGAAGAACACACACACAGGTACAAGGAGAAGGGGGAGGGAGCCTTGTCGTCATTGGGAAATAGATTTCACTGAAGTTAAACCAGGTAAATGTGGATACAGATATCTCTTAGTGTTAGTGGATACTTTCTCGGGATGGGTGGAAGCGTACCCCACTAGAAGGGAAACAGCTGTGGTTGTAGCCAAAAAGATTTTAGAAGAGATAGTACCCAGATATGGAATGCCTAGAACGTTAGGGTCAGACAATGGACCAGCTTTTGTAAGTAAAGTTATCCAGGGCTTAGCCTCAACTCTGGGGGCAAATTGGAAACTACATTGTGAATATAACCCTCAGAGTTCGGGACAGGTAGAAAGAATGAATAGAACTCTAAAGGAGACCCTATCTAAACTGGCAATAGAAACTGGCAGAGACTGGGTGACCTCCTCCCCTTTGCACTATACCGGGCTAGGAACACCCCATATACACTGAATCTGACCCCATTTGAAATAATGTATGGGACGCCACCCTCTATTATTTCCAACCTGGAAAAATGTCCCAGTGACTTGTCAAAAGATTTAATCTTAGAGATGAAAACTCTCCAAGTAATTCAGAGGGAATTATGGCCCAAACTCCAGGCCATATATGAAGGTCCTCTTAGTGAACAGGGGATTGTCCATGAGTTTGAACGAGGAGACTGGGTATGGGTAAAGAAGCACCAGAAAAAGACCCTGGAACCGAAATGGAGGGGACCTTATGTTGTTGTACTTGTGACCCCCACTGCTGTTAAGGCAGATGGAATCAGCGCCTGGATATACCACTCCCACATCAGGAGAGTTAACCAGATGGAACAGCAGTCTGCACGAGCGAATTGGAAAGCATACTCAGATCCTGAAAACCCACTGAAAGTCAAGTTAATGCAGCACCATGGAGATTAGAGTCCTCCTCACCCTCACCCTAAGCTTCTACCGCCTCACAATAAGTATCGCAGCTCACCAACCCTATAAAGTTACATGGCAAATCCTCAACAGACTAACCCATGAGACTTTGAACTCCACCACCCATACCACCCCCCTTACCATCTGGTGGCCTGAATTATTTTTCTCTCTTGCGACACTTACTGGCTGTTCTTGGGATGAAGGTTTTATCCGTAAGATGGGGTTTTTTGCATGTCCTGGGTACAAGAGAAATGTCCAGCAATGCAGGGGGCTCATTTGATATTACTGCAAAAATTGGAGTTGCGTGACTTCTAATGATGGGGAATGGAAGTAGCATGTAAAAACCCAGGACTATGTAACATTCTCCTTTGCCAAGCCCAGACATACTTATGCATCAGGGAAATGTAAGGAATGTGATTGGATAAAAGTCTCGTTCACTGAACAGGGAAAGAAGGAATTAGCTAAGTGGAAATATGGGCTTACTTGGGGTCTCCATATTTGGTATAGGGGATATCCCTCTGGGGTGATAACCATTGTACAGGAAATAGAACCTTTAGATACTGGGTCAGTGG
This sequence comes from Orycteropus afer afer, assembly GCF_000298275.1. Taxonomy (NCBI): domain Eukaryota; kingdom Metazoa; phylum Chordata; class Mammalia; order Tubulidentata; family Orycteropodidae; genus Orycteropus; species Orycteropus afer. The sequence goes on from NW_006922470.1 coordinate 249,236, forward strand.
GTCCAAATGAAGTGTTAAACCCCCCAGAAAAAGGAACCATACCCCCTACAAGAAAGGCAGTGAAATAACCGAGCACTGTAACTCCTGATGTTACAGACCCTCTTTGGAATTTAATGCTAGCAGCCTACCAAACATTTAACCTTACTAGTCCTAACCTGACTCAAACCTGTTGGCTCTGTTACGATGCAAAGCCTCCGTTTTATGAAGCAATAGGCATTAACACCTCTGTCCTATTCTAGCAAATAAACTTTCCTTTTGCATTTGCATTGTCGTGTGCTGGTAAATTCCTCTCGCCGGACAACTCCTTCACAACCTGGGCACAACACAGGTTTTGGAAAAGAAGACAAAACAATGAAAAAAAAATGTAAAATATAAGAGCAATGTTTTAAAATGTGGGTCATGAGAAAAGTCAGACATAACCACTAGAAAACCAACAGACAAATAAACTTATGTTTCAAATATAAAGGTAAATAATATGCACAGGCAAAAGAAAAGACTGCCAAAAACATGCCTATCACATATAGATGTGTAGTTGCTGCATAACTGCATGATTTCCATGGATATTGAATTGCATGTCCCTCCTGACCTTAGAATTGTACAAGGGAGCATCCTTGAATAAAAATGAAAAATAAAATTTAAAAAAAGCTTTAAGTAAGAGTAGATATAAATGATATGATGTTATTCCCTTTAATACACAAACATCTTTTATAAGTGTATTTGAAATTGATATATTCTCAAAGGAATACGAGCAAGAAAACTCAATGGGAAATTGCAAAGGAAAACAAAAAGGAAAATGTAGTAAACACAAGAAAAAAATAATTTATCTTAAAAAAAATCAACCGCAGAAAATGACCATTGATTGTCATTAGCATTTAGAAGAAAGTTTCTCATTTATTATCAGTAAGAAAAACTGGACAAAAAAACCTTATATATGTATAAAAGAAAACAAAACAATGCAAAAAAAATGTGCATTGGGAGCTCTGGTAGCATAGTGCCTAAGGCACTTGACTGCTAACCAGGAGGCTGGTGGTTCAAACCCACCAGCCACTCCTCGGAAGGAAGATGGGGCAATCTACTTCCATAGTGATACTGCCTCAGAAACCCAAGGAGGGGTCGCTATGAGTTGGGTCTGACTCAATGGCACATAACAACAACAACGACATATGTATAAAGAAGAATAGAACGATGAAACCTTATTATATTATTCTCCATAGAGAGGAGAAACCTATTGCAGCTTCCATACTTATGAGAAGTTAACTAATCTGGTATGAGGACATTGTATGAGTGGTTTTACCATAGATTGATATGCTTTGTAGGAACAAGAAGAAATATGAGGTTTTTTTTTTTTTTACTTGTGATTTTCCTGGAAGTTTAAAGAGCAAATGCACTTTAAATACAGCAGCTCACATATACTTTGTCTCATTACATTGACTGCAATTTCTCACAATGCAACACCTCCACTCCCACTTCCTTCCCACAATACAACACCTCCACTCTCACTTCCTTCCTATGGTTACCTCTTCCCTGCGTCCTTCCCTCCCATGCACTCCAGCCCCCTGAGCTGTGTCCCAGTACAAACACAGCCCTTCTATTCTCCCATGATTGTACTCTACAAGGCATGTATCTACCTAATGTAAATGTTCAGTTCATATGCTTGTCTTTTGTTTGGTTGGAAGCCACAGGAGTGGGTTCAATTCCAGACCTGAAGGGAAGCTAGAGACCATAGTCTCAGAGATTCCATCAGGCTCTATCTGTCCAGCAATCCTTGTCCTTTTTTTTTTTTTAAATAATTTTGACTTTTGTTCCACATTTTTCTCTGACTCTATCCACCTTCCACATAGATCCCCCTCTGAGTGGTTGGCAGTGGTAGCCCAACACCATCTAGTTCTTCTGGTCTTGTAGCTCTATAGGTTGGGATCACATGGTGTACCAGTCATTTGGACTAATTGTTTCTAAGCATCTTTGGTTTTCTTCATTCTTCTTTGCTCTGGACGAGGAGGGACCCATTGTTGCTTCTAGATGGCTGCTTGCAAGCTTTTAAGATCCCAGCCACTACTCATCAAAGTAGGATGTGGAACAATGTTTTTGTGTAGTATGTTATGCCAATTGAGCTTGATGTCCCCTGAGACTACGGTTCTGAGCCAACAGGTCTAACTATTTGCTCCCACTGGATAGCTGGTTGTGGCCAAGAAGTGACTACAATGTTTTCCCTTGTCAGCTGTACTATATACCTGAGAATTCTTACAGAACATACCAATACACTTGTGAAAACATTGTCTGCCAACCCTGTATGTGGTCTTGGGCACACTTCCCCCTGCACTGTTGTTGTTGTTATGTGCCGTCAAGTCAGACCCGACTCATAGAGGCCCCTCCTTAGGTTGCCAAGGCAGTATCACTATGGAAGTAGATTGTCCAACCTTCCTCAGCCTGTCTAGGCATCTATCCAGCTGTCTATCCATGTTTGCCTTTACTGACAACACAGTACCATATGTTCAAAAGGGTTCATCTTTGTTGTCCTTCCATGCACCTCTCTATGTCTTCCTCTTCCTCAATGCCACCAAGTTGATCACTCACATTTGGTACATTGACCTTCCCTTCACCAAAACCAATACTTGTCTATACTTCTCTAACAGTGTTCCCTCCACTCCACTCCTCTCCTACCCCTGGTAACCAACAAAGAAAATTTCCTTCCATACGGAAAGAAACTTGAGAGCTCTAGGTGGTATAGTGCCTAAGTCATTTGCCTGATAAACAAAGGGCTGGCTGTTCAAACCCAAGAACCACTCCTCAGAAGTAAGATTGGGCAATCTACTACTGTAGAGACACCACCTCAGAAATCCAAGGAGGGGTTGCTATGAGTTCGATCCTACTCCACGACAGTGATTTTGATTTTTTGGATATAATCTTTCCCTGGAATTTTTTCAATTACAAACTAATACAATATTTGTCCTTCTGTGATTGACTTATTTCACTTAGTATAATGTTTCCAAGTTCTTCCACATTATGTGGTGTTTTGCAGATTCTACATTATTCTTTAGGGTTGCATAGTATTCCATTGTGTGTATGTATCATAGTTTGGTTATGCATTCTTCTGTTGATGGGCACCTAGGTTGTTTACATCTTTTGGCTATGGTAAATAGTGCTACAATGAACATTGGTGTTCATATGTCAGTTCTTGTCCTGGCTTTCACTTCTTTAGGATATATACCTAGTAATGAAATTGCTGGGTCAGATGGTATTTCTAATTCCAAAATTTTAAAGAATCACCATACTGTTTTCCACAGTGGTTGTACCATTTGACAGTCCCACCAGCAATGTATGAGAGTCCCAATCTCTCCACATCCCCCCCAGCATTTGTTATTTTCTGTATTGTTGAACTTTGCTACTAGTGCTAGGGTAAGATGGTATGTCGTTGTCATTTTGATTTGTATCTCTCTACTGGCTAATGATCATTAAAATTTCTTCAAATGTTTGTTGGCCACCTGAATATCTTCATTGGTGAAATGAATATTCATATCTCCTGCCCATTTTTTAATTGGATTATTTGTCTTTTTGTTGTTCAGGTGTTGGAATTTTCTCTAAGTCCTAGAGATAAGTCCCTCGTCAGATATGTCATTGCCAAATGTTTTTTCCCAATCTGTAGGTTCCTTTATGACTCTTTTGGAGAAGTGTTTGGAAGCACGTAAAAATTTGATTTTTCAGAGGTCCCATTCATCTAGTTTATCTTTTGCTCTTTGTGTATTTGGGGTTTATGGTTGATATGCCATATATTAGAGCCCTTAAATTTGCCCCAAGCTTTTCCTTGAGGAATTTTATAGTTTTAGGTTTCACATTTAAGACCTTGATCAATCTGAAGTTAGTTTTTGTGTATGGTGTGAGGCACAGATCTTGTTTCCTTTTTCTTCAAATGGATATTCAATTTTGCCAGCACCATTTATTAAACAGACATTCTCTTCCCCACTTAATGGATTTCAGCTCTTTGTCAAAGATCAGCTGACCCTAGGTCGATGGATCTATTTCTGGGTTCTCAATTCTATTCCATTGGTCTATGTGTCTGTCTTTGTACCACCACTGGGCAGTTGTGACTACTGTAGCTGTATAGTACGTTTTGGGATCCAGGAGTGTGAAACCTCCTATTTTGTTCTTCTTCTTCAATAGTGCTTTGCTTATCTGAGGTCTATTTCTTTTCCGTATAAAGTTAGTGGTTTGTTTTTTTCCATATCCTTAAAGAATGTTGATGGGATCTCTATTAGGATTGCATTGAATGGATAGATTACCTTGGGTAGAATCGACATTTTCACAATATTCAATCTTCCTATCCATGAGCATGGTATGTTCTTCCATTTATATAGATCTCTTATGGTTTCTTGAAGTAGTCTTTTGTAGTTTTCTTTGGATAGGTCTTTTGTGTCCTTGGTAATATTTATTCCCAAATATTTTATTTGTTTTTGGTAGTTATTGTAAATGGTATTTATTTCCTTATTTGAGAAATCTCTTTGTTGGTGTAGAAGAATCCAACTGATTTTTGGATGTTGATCTTGTATCCTGCCACCATGCCAGATCTCTCAATTAGTTCCAGTAGTTTCTCTCTCTCTCTCTTTTTTTTTTTTTTTTAATGAATCTCTTGGGTTTTTTAGCAATAGGATCATATCATCAGCAAATAGGGATATTTTGACTTTTTCCTTACCAACTTGGATGCCTTTTATTTCCCTTTCTTACTTTATTGCCCTGGCAAGGACATTCCAATACAGTGTTGAATAGAAGTGGTGATAGAGGGCATCCTTTTCTGGTTCCTGTTCACAAGGGCAACAGTTTCAGTCTCTCTCCATTGAGAATAATGTTGCCTGTTGGTTTTGCATAGATGCCCTATTTTGCTGGGAGTTTTCATCAAGAATGGGTGTTGGATTTTATCAAATACCTTTTCTGCATCAATTGATATGATCATGCCATTCTTTTCCTTTGTTTGATTTATGTGGTGGATGGTGTTGATTGTTTTTCTAATATTGAACCATACTTGCATACCTGATATGAAATCCATTTGATCATAATGAATTATTTTCTTGACACTTTGTTGGAGTCTATTGACTAGGATTTTGTTGAAGATTTTTCCATCTATATTCATGAGGCATATAGGTCTGTAGTTTTCCTTTTAAGTGATGTCTTTGCCTGCTTTTGATATCAAGGTTATACTTAATTTAATAAATGAATTAGGGAGTATTCCATCCTTTTGTATGTTTTGGAATATTTTTAGTAAGATTGGTGTCAATTCTTATCTGAATGTTTGGTACACTTCTCTGGTGAAACTGTGTGGTACAGGAATTTGTTGTTGTTGTTGGTACTTTTTCTTATGTCCTGTTCAATTTCTTCTTTTGTTATGGATCTGTTCAAGTTTTCCACATCAATCTGTGTTAGTTTACATAAGTGGTATGTATCTAGAAACCTGTCCATTTCCTCCAGATTTTCAAATTTGTTGGATTTCAGTTCTTCTTAGTATCCTGATATTATCCTTTTTATTTCAGTTGGCTCTGTTGTGATGGTGCTCATTTCATTTCTTTTTCATGTTGTTTGGATTCTCTTCCTCTTTTCCTTTGTTAAATTTGCCAGTGGTTTGTCAATTTTATTAATCTTTTAAAAAAACCAACATCTAGTTGTGTTGATATTTTCTGTTGTCTTTCTGTTTTCTCTTTCATTGATTTCTGCTCAAATCTTTATAATTTCATTTCTTCTGGTTTTTCTTTTTCTAATTGTTGGAGATGTTGGTTTACAGTGTTGATTTTGGCTCTTTCTTGTTTTTTGATGTGTGCATTTATTGCTATAATTTGGCCTTTGATCATTGCTTTTGCTGTGTCCCAAAGATTTTAATATGTTGTGTTTTCATTCTCATTTGATTGCAGGAATTGTTTTATATCATTTTTTATTTCTTCTCTTGCCCAGTCATTCTTAAGGAGGGTGTTGTTCAGTTTCTACGTGTTTGCTCATTTTCTGTTGATCTTCCTATTCTTGATTTCTAATTTGATAGCATTGTGATCTGAGAAGATGCTTTGTAGTATTTCAATTATTTTAAAATTTATTAAGGCTTGCTTTATGGCTTAATATATGGTCTATCCTGGAGAATGTTCCATGTGCACTGGAATAGAATGTATATTGTGCTTTTGTTGGGTGAAGAGGACTGTAGATGTTTATAAGGTCAAGTTGGTCAATTGTATTGTTTAGTTCTTCTGTGTCTTTGTTGAGTTTTTTTCCAGTTGTTCCATCTTTCATTGAAAGTGGTGTATTAAAGTCTCCTACTATGACTGTGGAGTCATCTATTTGCCTTTTCAATGCTTAAAGTCTGATTTATGTATTTTGGGGCTCTCATTGGGTCCACGGATATTTATTATGATTGTATCTTCTTGTTCAATTGATCCTTTAGTCATTATATAATGTCCTTCATTGTCCTGAATGGTGGTTTTTGTCTTAAAGTCAATTTTATTAGAAATTAATATTGCCACTCCTCCTCTTTTTTGGTTGCCATTTGCTTGAGTCTTTTTCCAACCTTTGCTCTTTAGTCTATTTTTGTCTTTGTCTCTAAGGTGTGTCCCTTGTAGAAAGCAAATTGATGGGTTATGTTTTCTTTTCCAGTCTGTAGCTCTCCACCTCTTGAGAGGTGTATTTAATCCATTGACATTCAGTGTCATTATTTACAGGTAAGAATTTGTTGCCATCATTTTTTAATGCATTTTTTCATGGTGTCCCTGGTTTCTTTGTTCTATATAATTTTCTGAGCTGAGCTCATTCTTTTTGTGATTTGTGTTATCATTTCCTTTGTTGCTGTTGTTTCAGTATTTGCTGAATATTTGTGTTTCTCCTCTTTTTTATTGTGACATGAAGTGTTATCATTTTTCTTTGAGGTTACCCTGTGATTTATAATTTTTTTCCCTAGTTTGCAGCAGTCCATTCTATCTTGTAACTTTCTTGACTTCCTCACCATTTAGAAGTTCTGTAACTACAGAACAGTATTTTCCTTCTTTTTGATTTGTAGTTGTCCTCATTTGGCAATTGAAGTCTCTGGTTCCCTGTTTACAATCTCGTAAGCTTAATTTACTTTGGATATGCCCATAGCTGTGGTTTCTGGGTTTTGTCATCTTGTGTATTAATGGTTGGTTGTTGTTTGCCATTTTTGGTTCTCTGTTCAAAGGACTCCCTTTAGTATCTCTTGTAAGGTTGGTCTGGTTTTAACAAATTCCCTTAGTTTCAGCTTATCTGGAAATCTAATTTCACCATGATATTTGAGGGACAATTTTGCCAGGGAAATAATTCTCGGTTGAAAATTTTTTTCTCTTTCAGGGTTTTATATAGATCATCCCATTGCCTTCTTGCTTGCATAGTTTCTGATAAGAAATCAGAGTTTATTCTTACTTGTTGTCCTTTATAAATTACTTTTTGTTTTTCCCATGCTGCTTTCAGGATTCTGTCTTTGTCTTTGGTTTTGATGAGTTTGATGATGACATGCCTTGGTGATTTCCTTTTGTCTTTTTTTTTTTTTTTTTTTTTAGTTTGTTTGCTTTTTGTCTGTTTTAAAACTACCATTTTTTTTATTACTTTTGACCTTTTTATTATCATTCTTTATTCTTCCCTTCCCAGGTTTTAGTTTTCAGACTTTTTTCTTTGCCCTCTTCCTGGTTCCAATATTTTATTTTTTTTTTTTTTTTTCCTTGTGGGTACCTTGTTCTTTGTTTTTCTTTTTGTGTTTTTCCCATTTTTTTCTTCACTATTCTCCTTTTCTCCTTTTTTCTCTTATTGCCCTTTCCACACATATTGTGGTGTTTTTTTGTTTTGTTTTGTTTTTGAATTTTTTCCTTTTCTCTTTTTTGGCTACTGTTGCTGTATGATTACATGGTGTGTTTTTTTGTCCATTTGCTTTGACTGTTGTGATGGTCATTCAATTGTTATTTTTGTCTAACTGAGTAGGAGACAGCAACAGTCTCCATATGACACAACTACACCCATCCCTCCTGAAGTTTCACTTACTGAGTGAGAATCACCACCTCATTCTCCATCAATGGGCCTATGATAAGAAACCACCAAGCAGAGCCTGACTAACCCTTAGCTGCTCTTCCCAAACAGTTAACAGAGATCTAAATACAACAATGTCACAATGTCTCGGAGACAAAAGACCATCATGGTCCACACAAAGAAGCAAGATAAAGAGGTAGAAACAAGGGTTCAGGATACAGACCCAGAACACATCCCTGAGAAGCAGTATTAGAACTCCCTGAGAAGGAATTCAAAAGAATTATATTTAGGTATTTTCAAAGGATTGAGAGACAGATCAAAGAAAACACAGGCAAATCCATAAAAAATCTGGACAGGGTGGTGCAGGGCACCCAGGCTCAGTCTGAGCACACAAACTGGGATGGAATTCCTGCTGGCCTAGAAGGTGAGTGGGAGTGAGGGATGACTGCACCTCTGTTCATCAAGAGGGTGTGAGATATAACAAGGGAAATGTTGCACCTTTTCAGTAGTCCATGTGTCCAGGAGGATGTCTTTGTGGTTCCCAACAAATGAAATTTGTTCTTAAGTTCCGGGAATTTGGGAGAATGCTGTCACTTTAAATACCCAATATGGTCAAGCTGCTTGTAAACATTCAAAATGACTGGGCCCTCCAGACAGTCAAAAGTCCACAGCTCAGCCCACCTTCCTCTTCGTTGCTTCACCTTTTATTATCCAGCCACCAGAGCAGTCCTTTGTGCAGCCCCTGGCTAGAAGTGTTGATATTTAGATTAGTTCTTAGGTCATACCACCACTCGGCAATATCCAACCTATCTGTGCCATCAGGATCGCTGCCAGACCACAGCTCTGTATGTCTCCTTTTTTGGTGTTTTCATGAAAATTCTTCTGCTGGTTGGAGTTTAGTCCACTTCTATATCCTTCCTTTCAAGGCTCAGGGGTCCAGGATTATCTTCTGTATCTGTGTTAATTGGTTCCACTTTTCTTTGAAAAGTTGAAGAGGGTCTGTGCAGTCTTTCTGCCTGTTCTGCCATCTTACTGGAACTGCCTCCAAAAGTGAAATGTACCATATTTAACTCTGCAACAAACAACAAAACCTGAGCCTACAATGTTTGTTTGTCTCAGTGTATTAAATTGAAGTTCAGAATTTCCACTCAGAATTAGTGGTTGAATGACAACAAACAAAAATGGTACAAAGAGGTACCAGTCAATAATGCTAAATAAACAAATAAATAAAAGATATCTTTCTATATATATATATAGTTTCTTTCAATTGCACTTGTAAATATATCCCTTTTCGCTATATATTCTTTTACTGATCTCCAGATCTTGCCATCTATTTTATACCACCTGGGATAGTTAAAGTTATGTGTTATCTTGGTTGCACCCTGATTCTCAGTGGTATAGCAGTTTTAATGTAGTCATACCCCATGATGTGATCTAATGTAATGTAATCATCCCTATGAAGAAATCTGCTATGAGAAATCTGTCAGTAGAATCGGAATTTCCTTAGGGGTGTGGCCTAATTCTCAAATATTTGAATGTTCTAGAAAAGCTGTTTTTTTCCTAATGTGGACTGTACATCTACCTTGTCACCATTTGACCTGTGGTTCTTTAAATTTAAGCCAATGACCTGCCATATTTCCTACTGATCTTGGGATTCCTTAACCTCCTCAACCTGTGAGCCAGTAGCCTGCCTTGTTACCAGCCAACCTTGAATTCATCAGCCTCCAAAACCTGTGTGTGAGCCAGAAGTTTGCCATCTGACCTGCTAATCTTGTGTTCCTTAGTCCTTGCTACATGAGACAGGAGAAACCTCTACCCATATATGTGACCTATGACCTTAGGACTTGCAAGTTTTACAACCTCATGAGCCATATATTTGAGATAAATCTCTATCTATCATCTCTCAGTCTATCTATCTATCTATCTATCTATCTATCTATCTATCTATCTATTGAGTTTCAATGGTGTTGTGTCTCTAGAGAACCTGGCTTAAGACCCCACCCAATGAAATATAAGTGAGAATACCTATTTTTCAAAGCTCTCAAAAAGTATAAGACCATTGTTTTGACTTTGTACAAGAAGTCAACATTTTTGTTGTACTTTGCGAATTACTAAGCATACATGAAATTATATAGGATGTGTTTTCTTTGTTCTTACAACATTAATCTTTCTTATTTACTTATTTATTTTGTGGTGATTTGGGAGAAAGTCCAGAGAGCAAATTCATTTTTCATACAGCAGTTCACATACACTTTGTCTCATGACACTGACTGAAATTTCCCAAAGGGAAACAGCTCTCTTCCCACTTTCCATCCACAGCCACCTACTCCATGTGTTCTTTCCTCCCATTCACTCCTGCCCTCTGAGATGTCTCCCTGTGAACATGTTGTTGTTGTTGTTAAGTGCCGTTGAGTCGTTTCCGACTCATAGCGACCCCATGCACAGCAGAACGAAACACTGCCCGATCCCGCACCAGCCCCACAATCCCTGCTATACTCG
>NW_006922470.1:263709-266119 GCF_000298275.1 Orycteropus afer afer
TGTTCAGTGCAGATCAGTGAGTAAGCACAAGCCCGCCTTGTTTCAGTACCTATGCTTAACATACAGACCTTCTATTTTCCCATTATTGTTTTCTTCAAGGAGTCAAGAAATATATCTACCTAATGTAAATGTTCAGCTCATATAGCTGTCTTTTGTTTGGCTGGAAGCAGGAATGTGTTCATTTTCAGACCTGAAGTGAAGCTAGGGGCCATAGTCTCAGTGTTTCCATCAGGCTCTATCAGACCAGCAATCCTGGTCCTTTTTTGTTTTTTAATGAATTTGAGTTTTGTTCCACATTGTTCTCCCACTCTATCCAGGTTCTCCTACATAGATCCTCCTCCAAGTGGTTGACAGTGGTAGCTGGGCACCATCTATTTTTTCTGGTCTCATAGTCATAGGCTGAGGATCACATGCTCTAACAGCACCCTGGACTAATTGTCCCATGCATATTTGGTTTTCTTCATTATTCTTTGTTCTAGACCAGGAGTGACTCATCATTGCATCTAGATGACCTCTTGCAAGCTTTTAACTTTATCTCATTTATTCTTATAATTGAAAACAAACCCCATTAGAAAGCAAGAAATTAGGATTCCCCATCTTTTGTTTATAAAATAATTCTTATTTTACTTGTACTAAAACTATTGCTCAAAATAATTTTTTTTTCTTTTTCTAGCAAATTAATATTTCTATGAAATTCATGCTTCTATGATTCCACTTGATAATATGAAAATGTATAAAATATTAAATAATGTAAAATATTTTAGTATATTTAAAGCTTCAGAATAGCATTTAATAACAAGTATTTTTTTTTTTAACTAGTCAACACTTGCACTGATAGCACATACTAATTTGAGACAATTATTTTGTTCTTCTGTCTTCTAATGTTTGAAAGAGAAAGATATACCCAAAGTGAACTTTTGATTTTGAAATGATGTGGGGGAAATGGTGGTGTGAAATAGGATTTAATACCCATTATTCTCTAAATAAAGTTCAAATCACTACTCTCCTTTATTACTTCATGGTTCTGCAAGTCCTTGTTGACTCTCTCTGAAATACAATATTGAAAAAAAAAGTATAGCAGTGCATCATATGTTGATTACAATAATGAAGTGAAACTCATATTTAACAATCATTACAAGTAATCTACTTCTGTAGTTATACCATCTTGGAAACCCAAGAATGGGTCACTATGAGTCGAATACAACTCAACAGCACTAAGTTTGGTTTTCTTTGTTTATATACTTTACAAAAGCTCTGGTTGTGCAGTGAGTAAGACATTTGTCTGCTAACCAGGAGGTTGGTGGTTCAAACCTACCAGTTCATCTGTGAAAGGAAGATGAGGTAATCTCATTACATAAATATTTACAGCTTTGGAAACCTTATCAGGGTAACTATGAGTCAGAATTGATGAATGGCAGTGGATTTGGATTTAGTTTTTTTTTTTTTTAATATATATAGTTTACAAATTATATCTTTATATATTATCTCAGTTGATCCTCAGAATCTAGGTATAGATTAGAATATTATTATTTTATTCTAACAATGTTGTGCTACAGATATTAGAGATCCTTCATAAAAAGTACCTATGAATTCTAGAAGAACTGTTTCAAACAACAAAAAAAATTTTCTCAGGGTATCTGAAAGAGTAAAATCTTTCAGAGAATAATGATGGGAGGGATTTCTCATATTCAAAATGATGGAAAGCCATTGGAGGGTAATATGGCCCTGCAAGATTTGAGGAGAATTATATCTCTTGGATGTGAGTCCTTTAAAGCCTATTCCTTTAATGAAGGTGTGGTTTAGAAGAATGTTCTGAATACCACAAGAAAAGACTAAAAATATATCCTAATTGGCCTGGTCTATGGGTAGAAAAAATGTTTACATTTTGAAGTGATAATCAAAGGATTGTTCATACATAATTTCAATTTATACTCTGTATAGTCAGAGGAGCTATAATCTGAAAATTCCACAAAAATTTAGTTCACTCGAGGTCAATGAAATGTTTGGGACATTTGGAAAAATAAAGAAAAAGACACTCTGCTGGGCCACACACTTAACACTGACAACACAGGACTTTGATACATGAAGCCCAGCTAAATTTGAGTGCCAAATCAAACTAACAAGACACATGAGTAACCTATCTACAAGGAACAAGAGTTAGTAGACAGAATAAATGGTAGACTAGCCTCCCTTCCCTACTTGAATGTGTAGTACATGAAAAAAATGAGTATGTCTGAAATGATTAAATATCCAAAATGAATAAAAGAAGAAATAATATTGCTATGAAATAGATCAGGCGAATAATGCTCTTGAGAACATGGTGTTTTCTTTCTTCTGTATTCCTTCTGCTAAGTACCACCGAAAGCATGGACATTTTCTATAAAGCAAATAAGATTCTAAGAAGTCTTCA
>NW_006922470.1:266358-291657 GCF_000298275.1 Orycteropus afer afer
CCAATGGGAGCAGGAGAAAGAAAGAGATTAGGGGTGGTGTAGGGAGACCCAAAAAACACAAATTCACTGCCATCGAATCAATTCTGACTCATAGTGGCTCCCTTAGGTTTCTGAGGTGGTAAATCTCTATTGCAAGTAGATTACCCAGCCTTCCTTCCAAGAGTGGCCCTGGGTTTCAATCACTAACCTTCTGGTTAGGAGTCAAATGCCTTAAGCACTATGCCACCACAGGGAGGGAGGGAAATGGAAGAGGAGGGGAGGGAAGGAAAGAAGAAAGAATGAAGGAAAAAGGAAGGAAAGATGTATGGAAGGAATACCTGCTTTATCTATCCATAGGACAAGGAAACTGGCTGCCTAGCAAGACAGAAACTTTTAGACAATAAGGATTCAACTGCAGGGAAACGGCAGAAAAAAAAAAAAAGTTGTCTAGTGCTGCTTTAACAGAAATATCAGAAGTGGATGGCCCTAGAAAATAGTTTTTTTTTTTTTTTTTCTTTTACATTTAGGAGGTTAGAAGTCCAAATTCAGAGTGTCAGCTCAAAGGGCTGAGTAAGGCCCTTGACCTTGGGCGTCAGCTCTGCCTGTCGTTCCAGGCCCTCGAGAGTTGGAGGCATCCTAGAACTCAGGCAGCTGCTTGCTGCTGAGACTGATGAAATCAAGATCAGCAGAAAAAATGGAAAGATCAGCAGGCAACATGGTAGGCCACTGGTTCAAATCCAAGAACCTGAGATGAAGACTCAGCCAAATAAAAGATCCAAATGTACCAAAAAGCTAGAGACCTTTCTCAAAGCCTCTCCATATATACTAGAAGCAGGTCACACCCTGAAGTTTGCTCCTCTTTGACTACTTAGCTGTTCACAGTAGATTCCACCATGGAAGTGATTATAGTGTCATCATGGGAAATAACTTCATCCAGCTGACAAGCCATTCAAAATCATAGCCCAGCCAAGCTGACACACAACCTTAACCACCATACTCATCATGCCAGCAAAGACCAAGTAAGGATTTCAGACTTCTACTCTCCCTTCTTATATGGCCCAGCTCCCCGAACGAACCCATATTGCAGTCATTTAGGCCAAGTAGAGACCAATGACTTCATTCCCATGGAGTCAGTGGAGGTCGTATAGGTAGCAATAACAAACCATTCCTACTACTCCCAGTCAAGAAGATATCAGTGAATACTTAGCAGACATCCAAAACTCAACTCATCCATGAGTGGCAAGAAGCCTCCTTACTTGTGCATCAATGGAGGTGGAGTTAGAAGCCTTACTTCTACCTCAGTCTGGTAGTAACAAGGCAGTAACTCCCTATTCCTCTGCCAGAACAATGTCAGGGGAAAAAAAAAAATTAAAAAAACCAGCAAAACAGAAAGTTTAAATGAAGTCTGGAAAAAACAAAGAACAACAACAACAACAAAACTCATTGACATTTAGTGGATTCTGTCTAATAATGACCTTATAGGACACAGTATAATTGTCCCATATGGTTTCCAAGGCTGTAAATCTTTTTGGAAGCAGGTTGTTCATCTTTTTCCCATAGAGCAGCTGGTCAGTTTGAAGTGTTGTCTTTTGGTTATCAGGGAAATCTTTAACCACTATACCATCAGAGCTTCTTCAATGAAGTCCAGAGTACATAATTATTAAAATATTCAGATTTCATGGGAAAAAAAAATCACTATGTTGTACTATGTACAATGAACCAAGAAAATTGCATCTTGAATGAAAAAGGACAAGAGGTGCCAACACCAATGTTCCGGTTACCTAGTGCTGCTCTGACAAGAACATACCATAAGTGGGATGGTCTTAACAAACAGGAGTTTATTCTCTTACATTTTGCAGGCTTTAAGTCCAAGTTCAAAGTACTGGGCTTTAGGGGCTGTTTGAAAGCCCCTCACACTTTTGCTCCAGCTCAGCCTCGTGCTCCCAGCCCACTGGAACTAGAGGCATTTCTTCACTCAGACAGCTGCTGGCTGTGAAGCCCCAAGGTTGATAAGTAAAAAGGCATAGTCCCGATGTTACCAAACCACATGGCAGGCCATTAATTCAAGTTAATTGCAAGTCCCAAGGTCGACAGAGCATGGCAGGCTGCTGAACAATGCATGGGTACATGCAGGGTCCATATGCTAGAGACCATTCCTCAAGGCTTCTGCTTATACACAGGAAGCAGACCACATTCCCTAAGGCAGCTACTCAGCTGCTCACAGTAGATTCTACCATGGAGTTGATTACCAGTCTCATCATGGGGAATAGTACATCCAGCTGCCCAGCCACTCAACCAGGCCCAGCCACGTTGACACACAAACTGAACTACCACAACCAAGGTGACAGAGAGGTTAGAATTATCTGTGTGGAGCCCTATAGTGACTTTCTTCCAAAGTTTCAAATCTGGAAAGGAGGACAAAAGAGTAACTTTACAGTGGAGAAAATTGACAAATACTCTAAGTCACATAAGTAAGGTCAATGTTAGCAATCATAAGTTATGCTAATAATATGTACCCTTTGTATGATGTGATGAGAGTGTCATGTTTTTCCTGTGATCTTCCTCCAAAACTCCATAATTCCAGTCTAACCATGAGAAAAACATCAGACAAATCTCAATTGAGGTAAATTTTACAAAGTACCTAACCAGTACATCTCAAACTGTAAAAATCTTCAAAACAAAATCTGAGAAACTGACATAACCAAGAGA
The DNA here is from genome assembly GCF_000298275.1 of Orycteropus afer afer. Taxonomy (NCBI): domain Eukaryota; kingdom Metazoa; phylum Chordata; class Mammalia; order Tubulidentata; family Orycteropodidae; genus Orycteropus; species Orycteropus afer. The sequence goes on from NW_006922470.1 coordinate 269,047, forward strand.
AGCCTAACAAGACATGATTGCTAAATGCAATGTGGTAACATAGATGGGATACTAGAATAGAACAAGTATGTTACCTAAAACTTAAAAACCTGAAACAAATACCTATTTTAGTTAAAAATAATGTTATCAATATTAGCTCATTAGTTATGACAAGTACACCATATTATTGTAAAATTTTAATATTAAAGGAAGCTGAGAAAGGAATATGAGAAATGGATACTATAACCAATTATTTTTTCCTGTAATACCGAAACTAATCTGAAATTAAAAGAGAATTTCAAAAAGTGAACAGATTTTAGAAAATGTTGAATTATAACAAAAATCTAACATTTGTGTCAACAGAGTCCCAGAAAGAGAAGATAAAAAAGGTGGAGATGAAACCTCTGAAATAATGGCTGAAAATATCTCAATTATAGAAAAATCATACATGTACAGGTTAAAGAATCTGAGAAAACCCAAAACAGGATAAACATAATGGAATTCATACCAAGACACATGATGGCCAAACCTCTGATAACTAAAGAAAATAAAAAATATTGGAAATATTAAAAAAGAAGTCTCACCCTACCTGCAGGGAAAAAAATCATTCAAATGGCAGTGGCTTTCTCACCAGAAGCCATGTTGGCCAGAAGTGCCACAACTTATTTCAAGTGCTGAAAGGAAAGAACTATCAAGTCAGAAGCCTACACCCAACTACAGTATCCTATATGAATGAAGAAGAAACAAAGACATTATCAGGTGAAGAAAACCTGAGATAACTTTTCACCAGCGGAGTGACCCTAAAAGTATGGACAAAAGAAAAAACAGAGAGGAACCAATAAAACAAAGGATATTGAAAGATCTGGAAAGAAGTAACAACATGGTAAACAAAAGTATAAGCACATGCAATAGATTTTCCCTCATCTCGTGAGTTGTCCAGATCATGCTTAATGGTTGAAGTAAATTTATAACACTGTCTAATATGATATAAAATGTATGTAGAGGAAGTTTTTAAGACAAATGAATTATTTATGGTTGAGGATAAAAGCACATAAAAGTTTGTATGCCTCCTTACACTGGTAAATGACAGTACAAGTAATAAATTATGTAGATATAATGTAATATATGCAGCTATAATGTAATATATGTAATAATGTAATATCTAGAGCAGCCACTACAAATATTGTCCAAGGAAATAATCCAAACATTAACTTAAAAATGTTAAATCCAAAGGACATTTTAATAAATGTCCACATAACCTACAGGAAGGTCAGAAAATGGAAACAAACATCATAAGAGACACAGAAAATAAAAAATAAAATGGCAGATGTAACTTACAACATATGAATAATGTCATAAAATATAAATGGTCTAGGTATAGCCTGTAAAAGAAAGAGATTGGCAGAGTGGATTGAAAATGAAAATGACCCAAGAACATGTTCTCTGTTATAAAAAAAAAAAAAAAAAAAAAAAAAAACTTATTTCAAATATAAGAGTATATAACAGTACAGGGAACTTAAAAGATAAAGGATGGTAAAGATATATTATACAAATATTAATGGAAAGAAAGTGAAATTGGCTTTCAGATTTCAGATAAAGATATATTATACAAATATTAAAAGTAAAAAAGTGAAGTGGCTTTCTGATATCAGATAAAGAGACCTCAGAATATGAAAGAATGACCAGAGACAGAGAGGAAAAATGTAGAATGATAGAAGTTTTGTCTCAGGTGGGTTCTTCCTGACTGATGCGATAGCTCCCTCCTTTCACACAGCGATCTGTCCTAGATGCAGCCTGTGATTTACACCCTTCATAACCAGGAAGTGAAGTTGTTCATGAGGAGGTTATAGATGAGACATGTAGTCGGCTAGGTGGATTTTATACTGAGAACTCAAGAAAGGAGAATTCTTGATGGCCATCATTCATTCTTCATTGTGAATAAAGCATTTGGCTGCTAACTAGAAGGTCAGCAAACCCACCAGCCACCCCAAGGAAGGAAAATGGGACAATCTACTTCTGTAAAAATTTACCTCCTTGGAAACCCAGTGGAGGTCTCTATGAGTTGGAATCAACTTGATGGCAGTGAGTATGTTTTTTGTTCAGTGATTTTTCATTGAATACTCCCATTTGTCACCTACTACTTTGCACACCTGACAAATGGGAAGCATTCATAAAAAAAAATAGTGTTTGTTAAAGGAATTATTTATTTCCATCTAGAAGGAATCAAGAAGGTGCTCCATGAGGAGCATGTGGGTCATCTCCACAACACCTTCAGCATCCCATGGGCCACGTTTCAAAATTCCCTGTACTAGAATATTCATCGGTTCTTTATAGGTTTTTAGTATCTTGATTTGCCTTCATTTCTCTTGGCCTCTGTTCACAATCAGATAGGTTTGAATGTTCTGTCTCTGGAGGGCAGTGGGGGTTCAGTGATACAATTCTGACTTCCCATGGGGACACCCAGTCTGTTTCTGGCCCCTACATCTCATGCACGGCCACCACCCATGTCAGTGGAGGTTTGCATGGTCTTGTGAGGTGGGAAGGGTTTCAGCAGAGATTCTAGACTAGAATGTGTTAGGAAGAAAGGCCTGGTGATCTACATCCAAAAATCAGCCACTGGAATCCCTGGGGTCACAATGGTCTGATCCCAATGTCTGTGGGATTACCATGAATCGGGGGCCCACTAGACAGCAGCTAGTAACAAACATGCTATCCTTGAAATGCTTATTACCTTAATCTCATCTTTTTCTAAAGCCATCTCATGACTTCAATAAAAAGCAATCTCTCCCAATGTGAATTTGGTGTATGAGTGGAACTTCTGCAAGGGCCTCCAATTGTACCCATGCATTGCTAACCTGTTTTCCGTTTAGTCACTTCCGTAATCACTGTGGTATACCTAACCTATATATTTCTAAAGATAGTCTTCTGCTCTGAAACCATGAATGGCATTCTGTTTTCCAACAGATTAAGTACAAATTCCTAAGAAATTTTCTTACGATCCCCCAATATAGAGTCCAGTAACGTTCTGACATACACTGTGCTCTAGTGAAGCTGCAGCCGTGGTTCTTGGGTCACTTCTGCTTTTCTTCACTCGCACTTTTGTTTATTTTGGTGTCATACACTGTGTGATCTTCCTTCACTCTCTGTGTCTGACTTTCAAAACTTACATCCTTTTTAAGACCTTTCACAAGTATTTCATTTTTGTCTTTTCCCTTCTTTTTTGTATTCATCCCCTTCTCTAGTCTTCTCCTTCTCATACTTCTTCCTTTCCAATAAAAAGGAATCTCTCCCAATGTGAATATCTATGTAGTTTTTCCCTTCTCTTATAATATGAATGCTATTCTATTTGCATTATTTTTCATTGTATGCTGTCTTTAATTGCCCATTTTATATTACAAACAACTTGCTGATAGGCACTTTGTCTTACTCATTCTTGAATTGTTTTCTGAGGTTTTGGATATAGTAGTAACTCAAATTTTTAAAATTAATTAATTAAATTTCATTGAAGCATATAGAAAAATAACATATATTCTGTATGTTTCAGTGATTTGTAGTTTTGCTGTATGTACATTATTACATTATTACAGCAGCAGCCCCTGGGTGATGCTGACTAAATGGTTGGTGGTTGAAGTCCATCCAGAGGTGGCTTAGAAGAAAGGCCTGGAAATCTACCAAGAAATTACTGGTTTAAAACCCTAGGAAGCACAGTTCTGCTCTTACACACACAGGGTTGCCATGAGTTGGGGTTCACTTGATGGCACTATTACTAGATTATTACAGCAATTAGAATGCTGCTTTAAACAGTATTTATTTCACAGAGCTTGAAGCAGAGAGGGGGGTCGCTATGTAGCATAGTGCCTAAGGCACTTGACTGCTAACCACAAGGCTGGTGGTTCAAACCCACCAGCCACTCCTCAGAAGGAAGATGGGGCAATCTCCTTCCGCAGTGATACTGCCTCAGAAACCCAAAGAATTGTTGCTATGAGTCTGGTCTGAATCGACGGCACATAACAACAGCAACAACAATACAGCAGAGATAATAAAAACCACTGTATGAGAATCCAATTAAGACTCTAAAAAATGCACAGAATTCCTGCCTGTGAATAAATATTCATAAGGAATTAGTAGCACACTAAGTATAAGAGGCTATAAATAGGTGGAGAGTGTGACTGTTAGAAGTGTGAATCCCTAGGTAGAAATAATACTGCTAGTCTGTGACAGAGAAGCACTGATTATTAACACTCCCAGTGGGACAAGATCACCCTTTAAGGACAGAGTCATTTTCATCACTACCTCCTCTTAAATAATGTCTGTAAAGAACAAGTGAGGCATAATGCAAGTGGTATGAGAACACATTTCTAATTTCACAATACCTCAGGTTATTGTAATGGAATTTCTGAAATAGAGGAGACAATTTTCTAACCCTCTTAGCAAGTCTAGATGGCAAACCAGCAATGACTCACGTAAGTTTTAATACTTCTGTCACTTCAAATGCTCTCTGCAGACAACTATTTGAATATAATTCTCCTTTTCTTTTAATATTCTGTCAATGAGATTTAATTTGTCTCACCACGTTTAACTCCCTCTTAATATCCTGAGATCAGCTAATTCTTTCTATGACCTTAAAACTCATGCCCCAAAGTACATCTTTGTCTTCTGCAGGCTTAGCCACTGTGCTCTGTGAGTTTGTTCTCTTGTTATATGAGGCAGAATGTGGTTCCACTGTGGATGTCAGTGTATTAGCTTAAGTTTCTTCTTTATCCAGTCATGTACATATATGTCTTTGGTTGTTGCCTTGACCTCTGTGCACATAAACAGGCAAACATACCATTTTAATACATTTAGAATAAAATTTACATAATGAAAATTCTAGCTTTGTCATTGTTTTTGTCATACTATGAGGTCAATGATTTAATTTCACTTTGATTCTGTAAAATGAGAATAAAACTATACTTGAAGTGTTACTTCAGGTGATCATTCTACATTATATGTACATATATTTACACATACATTAATTTTATATGATATATATATTATCTAGCAGTACTTAATCTAATTATATATATATATATATATATATATATATATATATGTATAAGGCTGGCAGTTTAAACCCACCAGCCACTCCTTGGAAGGAAGGTTGAGCAATCTACTGCCATAGTGATACTGCCTCAGAAACACAAAGAGGGGTCACTATGAGTAGGATCTGACTCGACAGTAGTGAGATGTAAGCATATATTTGGTATGTATTCATATGCACTTCTGTGTACCTTTATATATATCTTTATATCTACTTTTGTATATATGAGTGTGTATACGCATATATAAAATAGTGCAATATTCTTTGTAGAATTGCTAGCATATAATGAGTACACAAGAAATGGTTACTATTAATATCTCACGGAAAAATTCTAGAAATACACATAATAATTCGATTATAGTCTATATTTAATAGCATCTAGGTTTTTATGTGACCAAATGTTTTTGTAAACATTGTCCTTTAGGAAAGTATGAATGAATCTAATATTATATATATGTATGTATATACATATATACATATATATATATATATATCCACATTTTATATATACATATATATTGTGAAATTAGAAATGTCTTCTATATATATATATATATACACACACTCACATACATGATATCATTTCTAAGTAAGTGTGTAGACTAAGGATTTTCAAAGTGGAAAGTTTAGTGAAGAAATAAAAAAAAAAGAATCTTATTTACTTTTTTCAATTATTGTAATGGCTTTTTTTGTTATTCTAATAAAAACATTACTGAGGGATACTTTACCAACATTTATGGTCTGCTGTAGCATTCTTATAAGGAGCTCTGGTGTTGTAGTGAGTGGGTAAGACAATTGGCTGTTAACTGGGAGGTCAACAGTTCAAACCCACCAGCACCTCCATGGGAGTAAGGTGAAACAATCTACTTCTATAAAGATGTGTAGTCTCGGAAACACTATGGAGGTCACCATGAGTTGGGCTTGACTAGACAGCAGTGAGATTTTTTTTTTTTTTTAGTGGATGGGTACCATTCTTATAGTTAATTACAAAGAATATTTCAGGCTATATTTTCAAATTTCCCTTGTTATTTGTGTACAGGCTATGTTATTTGTACATCAGCTGGTTAGTAAATGAAATATCCACAGTTCAATACTCAGAAAGAAACGAAACCAAACCAAACTGACTGCTGTGGAGTCAAGATCCGACTCCTTGAGACCCCTCCTTGGGTTTCTGACACAATATCATTACGGAAGTAGATCACCCAGTTTTCTTTCCCAGCAGTGGCTGGTGGGTTTCAACTGCCAGCCTTCTGATTAGCAGTCAAATTCTTTAGGCACTATGCCATCAGAGTTCCAATGCATAATATCTAAACCTAACCCCTTGACCTTTGGATAAAAAGGGAAGTTTGAACAAGTTCGATAGTCCATCTGGTCTTTTGCACATGCTGTTCTGCTTGTCTCTTAAGAATTTTTTTTCTCCCTTTAAGGGTTTATTTTTCGTTCCTTTTACTTCTATAGTGATTTGGGGGCAGCAGGACTCATATGATTTTTCATAAAGTTCCTATTAAGCTGAAAAAATATAAAATGTATAGATTAACTCAAAATTAATCAATGAAAGGATTTAGAGTATGATTTGATTTCTAGTTCCTACTTATGTACCCTCAGCATGTGTGTCTACCTTAGGGTTCTTAGTACTGAGTGATCGAGAAATTCTGTTTTTTTCTTTTTTAAATATTCTCTTGATTCTTATTTTTCATGAAATGATATCCAAAATCGTACCATGTAATACATTTTGTATTTTTAGTACTCAAAATTATCCATTTAAAATGGATTCATAAATAAATAGCTGTTTTTATTTACATTATTTCTCAGCTATGAGATAGAAGGGAGCTCTGGTAGCGTAGTGCCTAAGGCACTTGACTGCTAACAAGAAGCCTGGAGATTCAAACCCACCAGTCACTCCTCGGAAGGAGGATAGGGCAATCTACTTCCGTAGTGATACTGCCTCGGAACCGAGGGTTCGCTATGAGTCGGGTCCGATTCGACGGCACATAACAACAACATGAAATAGAAAAAATATCCTGATGAGTGTTAAGAATAATGACTCAGATGGAAGGTTTTTTCTTAGTGTTTGGAGGGTTTTACCAGTGCTCATTAAATTAATATAATTATGGAGAAGAAACTACAATGTATTCACCTCTGTATGCATATAATCATTCATATCACTATTTATGAATCTATTAATTAATTTTGGAACTATTTTTTGAGTTTTATAAGCAGACCCTTTGTGAGAACAGGCTTAACTGCTGTGAGGAAAACCAAAAACAAAACCAAAAGAACTTAGTTCCTTCCATCCTGGATGATAGAATCAAATTCATTCACCTAATCTCAGGAACCTGTAAGCTGAGGTTCTTGTGGTCCATTAGTCCTTTGGACTAATTGTTTCCAGAGTCTGTGATGCTTCACTCTTATGCTCCACAGGGAGAGAGAGCAATGGTTGCAGGTCAAATGGTCCTTCAAGGGCTTTTCAGATTCCAGTTGCTGCTCATAAAAGTAGGTTGTGCAACAATTTCTTTGTGGACTATGTCGTGCCAATTGACCTTGATGTCCCCTAGGCTATAGTCCTGAGCCCAAGACTCAGCTACACAATCTTGAAGGAGTTTGGTTGGTTACAGTTAAGAAGTTTTCACAACTTTGCCTCCTGCATGTTCAACTACATTCATGGATATCTTTTCAGCACATGTAAGGACAAAGGCAGAAATATCCTCTGTGAAACCTGTATATTTCCATGGGTATAATCCCATCCTCCCACATCTATTCAGTTTGCATGAACATGTATGTATCCAGTCATACAACCTGAGCACAACTAACTGGAACGCTGAAACAGATTTCATTTGTTGTTGTTGTTATTTGCCGTCGAGTCGGCCCTGACTCATAGTGACCCCTCCTTGGGTTTCCGAGGCAGTATCACTACGGAAGTAGGATTGCCCAACCTTCCTTCCGAGGAGTGGCTGGTGGGTTTGAACCGCCAGCCTTCTGGTTAGCAGTCAAGTGCTTTAGCCACTATGCTACCAGAGCTCCTAGAGATTTCATTAGAAGGTCCTAAATCTAGTGGATGAAAAATGTGGAACAAAGCTCAAAATCATAAGTGAAAAAAAAAAAAAAAAGAAAAGAAAAGATCAGGTTTAGTGGTTGGATAGAAACTGTGGAATTCCTGAGATTATGGCCCTTAGTCACCCTTCAGGCCTGCAATTGAACTCACCCCTATGCCTCATACTTCAGCCAAATAAATAATAGACAGGTCTGTAAGGTGAGCAATAACACTAGGGAGGTACACACTCTTAGAACGACCAGCCACTCGAGACCAAGAGAGAGGAAAAAAAAAGAGGAATGTAAACTGGAAACAAAGGGAGGAAGAGGGATGATTGATGTTACATTGTGGGGGTTACAATTAAGGACACAAAACAAAGTGTATATTAATTATGGAATGTAAAATTAATTTGCTCTGTAAACCTTCATCCAAATTACAAAAATTAAAAAAATAATAATCCTTAATTTAAAATAAGCAGTAACTAAATAAATAATAAAATAAATTAAAAAAATATATATTATCATGAATTAATTGTTCTTCCGGCTTCTTTAGAATGTCTTAGAGTGCCCTCTGATCAGTGGTTCTGTCATTTATATGACGTAACATCTTTCTCTGGTAATTCCTTATAGTAAGGCCTGGGTCATTTTAGGAGATTTAAGATAAAATGCAGCTAATTACGGAGCTCTTGTGGTGTAGTGCCTAAGGTGTTTGACTGCTAACCGAAAGGTTGGCGGTTCAAATCCACCACCCACTCCAGGAAGGAAGACTGGGAAATCTGCCTCCGTAACATTCACCTCAGAAACCCAAAGAGGTTCGCTATGAATCAGCATCGACTCAATGGCAGTGGGTTTGGCTTTTTGGTTTAATCTGCTACTAAGCAAAAGTATCAGCTACAGGAAACATTTAGAAATTGTGTGGAGTAATTTTAGAGGTATGCTGAAAACCTCGTTCTTATCGTCATTGAACACGTAGCTGGTATTTGTAATTTCTACTTGGGACTTTCATCTCCCTTAGCATAAGGCTTTGATTACCGTAGAAATGACATGCTTCACAACCACCTCAGCCAACACTGGCACTCCCAAGATTAAAAGATGTAATCCCTCAAACTTTCACTATCAAGAAATCACTCAATATTTTCCCCACAGCCACTGTTGTTTTAAAAGTTTAAAACTGAATTTATTAATTTATAAGCCTTCCACATTTTTTTTTTTTTTTAATAATAAAAGTACATTGTTGTTGTTGTTGTTATGTGCTGTCGAGTCGGACCCGACTCATAGCGACCCCTCCTTGGGTTTCCAAGACAGTATCATTACGGAAGTAGGTTGCCCCAAATAAAAATACACTGGTGGACAAATGCTCTTTACGTTGTTGTCATGTGCCTTCGAGTTGTACCGGACTTATAGCGAACCCTCCTTGGTTTTCCTAGGCAGTATCACTACAGAAATAGATTGTCCAACCTTTCTTCCAAGGAGTGGCTGGTAGGTTTGAATCGCCAGCCTTCTGGTTAGCAGTCAAGTGCTCTAGGCACTATGCTACCAGAGCTCCTAATGCTCTTTATGGTGGATAAGAAAGCAAAATCCATTTGGCAAAAATTATAAAATCTGAATTCATTAAAATATTTTAAACAATTTTATGGAAAATTTGACAAAATTAAAATTAAAAGGCAAAGAATAAACTAAAATGTTAGTGGAATATCTGTAAAAAAAGGAATAATGCCTTAATAATAAAGTGTCTCTAAAATATAAAATAATATTGAGGGTCCAATAAAATAATGGTCAGAGGACATAGACAGGCAACTGAGGGAGAAAAACATATGAATGGCCAATTGATTAAAGAGTAAATTACCCACACCATTAATAATCACTAAATGTATTGAAACATCAATCAGATACATTTTCATGTAGCAAATAAGAATAAGTAAAGATAAAAAGTGTAACAACCTGTCTTGCCAAGAAAGAGAGAGGTGTAGAATGGGTATGCTTATACATCAACTTAGTGAGATGAGTTTTGGTGTAATGAATAGAAAATTTTTAAAGTGAATACTTAGAATGATACATTTTAAATAAGTAATTATGTGTACATGAATTATTAGCTAAAACTATGATTATTATACAATAGGGAAAATTGAAAACATTGATATAAAAAAATATCAAAAACATTCTTTAAAAGCTGACATAAAAATATTCTGTTGGCATGAAAAATATTTATGATGATTTTTGGGGGGTGGGTGATGAAATAATATTTACTGTATGTATATTAACACGCACGCACACACACACATACACAGATATAATTAAATTAATGAAATTTAATTAGAATGGGATCTGTGGTGGCATAGTGGTTAAAGCATTCAGCTCCTCCTAACCAAAAGGTGAGCTATTTGAAACTACCAGCTGCTTTGCGGGAGACAAATGAGGCAGTCTGTTTCCATAAACATTTATAGCCTTAGAAATGCTACAGGGCAACTCTGTCCTATAGTGTCCTCCGTGGCAATAGATATTTATTATTATTATTTTTGGTTTTATTAGGACACATAGGGATAATAAGTACCTATAATAGAGTTTATATACATGTATGTATTTATATATATATATATATATATTTATATGTATATAATCCTTGTGTATACTAATTAAAGATTATTTTAAATTTTATAATATTACTTATTTGATTTTTGTTTTGTTTTGTTTTAGTTTTAGTTTACTAAAGCTTTTTATTGTGATTTCAGTGAAAGTTTAAAGAACAAATTGGTTTTCCATCCAACAGTTAATCCCCATTTTATTTGAGACATTGCTTGCAATGCCCCCAATGTAACAGCACTCATCCCACTTCCTCTCTCTCATTACCATTTCCCTTTGCCCTTGTTTCCTGTTCTTATTTGATATTTCTAAATTGAAAAAAAGAAAACTATCCAAAAGAGCTTTACTGTTTTGTTTATATTTTTTCAGATGAAAAGATGTTGCAGAGTGTGCCCTTGAGTTGACCCTTATAAAGTGACCCTTATAAGATGGGGAGCTCTGGTGGCATAGTGCCTAAAGCATTTGGTTGGAAACCAGAAGGCTGGTGGTTCAAACCCCCCGGCCACTCCTTGGAAGGAAGGTTGGGCAATCTACTTCCTTAGTGGTACTGCCTTGGAAAACCAAGGAGGGGTCGCTATAAATTGGATCCGACTCCACAGCAGTGAGTTTTTTTTTTTTTTAACAAGATAGAGTAGAACTGTCTCGTGGGCTTTCTAGGCCCTATACTTCACAGAAGCAGGTCATCAGGTCACTTTTCCTGCAGAACAGCTGGTGGGTTCCAACTTCCAACCTTTACGTTGGCAGCCAAATCCTTAACCACAGCACCAGAAGTGCTCCTTGATTAAAAAGATAGTACTGCTCTTTGTAGAAAAACCAATACTTCAGGAAATGCAACATATAAAGAATAAAATTGTTCTCACCCAGAGATAACCACTGTTAACACTGGCTAGGCCATAACATGATTTTCTATGTACATAGACACTGTTGCAATAGTAAAAAGAGATATTTATGGAGGTGATTTTAGAAAATTAGTTTCAGTTCCTACTATACTTTTCTTTAATTCCAAGTAATGAAACATAACTCTGGACAGGTTACAATATTTACTTTGTCTTACTGCAGGTATTACTAGGTATCTGGAGAAAGGGAATGATGACCTTGCAAATCAAAAATGAAACAGATATAAGGGGAAAAATTATCTGACTTCAACCAAGCAAGGTAGAGATAGAAGGAACTAAAGATAGACTTTTTCATCCTGACAATTTTGCCCAAGGTGATGAAGAATTTTTGTTGTTGTTTGCTGTTGAATCAGTTCTGAATCCTGGAGACCCCATGTGTGCAGAGTAGAACTGGTCCATAGAGTTTCCAGGATCGCATCCTTTTGGAAGCCAAGCTTCAGGCCTGTCTTCTGAGGAGCTTCTAGGTGGGTTCAAACTGCTGACCTTTCAGCTAGTAGTCAGGTGCTTATCCCACGCACCACCCTGGACACCGAGGGAAAGTATTTGAATGCACCACATTGATTTCTTGTCTTCTTTCTCAAGAATGAAGTCCTACATGCAATAAATTACCTCTTTCCCAAGTCAGGTTTTCCTTTGAAATATCTCTCCAGAAAATGGGTCACTTCCATTTCTTGATCAGTAGAATCCAACGCTGGGTGCATATATGTGTCCCAGAGGTGAGTTGTTGGAATGTCTGCAATGTATTAATAGATTTCTTGATATTTATGAAATCTTCTATTTTAATTTAATTCTATTCTATATTGTATGTAATATTTTAGTGCAGTAATATCTGTATATATTTTAGAGGTAAATGAATATACCTGGTCATAACCTTTCTGCTATTGGAGGAGGGCAATAAAAAAAATTTGGAGCTCATATTTCTAAAGGTAAGGTCCTTATATTGTTGAATGCAGGTATTATTTATTCTTACATCCTGTTTAGTTTCCACTTACTGATCTTAGTAATTTAATTTTCATATTAAGTAAAACTTGAAAATTTACCATAACAGAGGTGTTTTCAATTTTTAGACATAAATCTGAGGCTGGTAAGAAGCAAATTTTTCTAGAGTTTTCTCCAAAAAGGCATAGTGATAATTATTAGCCTGTAAAATAAAAGCACTTTTTACTTATATGAAACTAAATGTACATTTTTATTTATTGAACACAATCTATAAACAATGTTCTCTGAGAAAACAAAAATGGAGAAAATAGGATCTCTTTCCTTCAGAAATATAAAATGTGTTTATGTAAATCATAGAGAACATTCACCCTATCAGCAAATATTTATATTTTTTATACTTCCCACTGAAGATCCCATATTAAATTCACTTAAGTTTAGAATTACTTGATAGAAGGGCCATCATGACTTTACAAATCATCAAAATTAAGAATTTTTAATAAAAATGTAAAGATATGATCCTATGATATTAACTAAAAATTTGAATATAAATAGATGTCACTGAAGTGTATGAAATATCTTGTTTTATTAAATAAGATTTGCATCTGCCATATTAATTTTCAAATAGAAATATTTTATCACAGATGAAAAAAAAAGCCATAGTACCCAATATCTACTAAACTGGTACTATAGACCAAACACTATTTTCAATCTTTCAGTTTTTATAATACTTAGTTCTTAGAACAATCCCATGAAGTAGTATATGTCATTATTCCCCCAATTTACAGATGTAAAGACTGAGACAAAGAGAGCTTAATGAATCTGCCCAAGGTTACTCCGCTAGGAATTATAAGAGAAACCATTTCCAACTTCGATAGCAGTTTGAGTCTAGAGCTTCATTGTCCTATTTATTAGGAATTTAAAAAAAAAAAAAAAAACCCTCAATGACATCGAGGCAATCTTCACCCCTAGCAACCTTTGGGTTTCCAAAAGAGGTAAATCTTTACAGACATAGATTGCCCAGTCTTTCTTCCATGGAATGGCTGGTATGTTTTAACCGCCAACCTTCTGGTTAGCAATCAAACGCCTAAGGCACTATGCCACTGTTGTTGTTGTTGTTGTGTGCCGTTGAGTCGGACCCGAATCATAGCGACCCCTCCTTGAGTTTCCAAGGCAGTATCACTACTGAAGTAGACTGCCCCATCTTCCTTCCTAGGGGTGGCTGGTGGGTTTGAACCACCAGCCTTTGGTTAGCAGTCAAGTGCCTTAAGCACTACGCTACCAGAGCTCCTGGGAGCTCTGGTAGCATAGTGGCTAAGACATTTGCCTGCTAACCAGACGGCTGGCGGTTCAAACCCACCAGCCACTCCTCGGAAGGAAGGTTGGGCAATCCTACTTCCGTTGGGCAATCCTACTTCCGTTGGGCAATCCTACCCCCGTTGGGCAATCCTACTTCCGTAGTGATACTGCCTCGGAAACCCAAGGAGGGGTAGCTATGAGTCGGGTTTGACTCAACGGCACATAACAACAACAGCAACAACCAGAGCTCCTACTATGCCACTAGAACTCCTCAAAGAGGTAGAATTAAGGTATAAAACACTTATTTTTAGAATTTAGCTTTCATGCTACAGCAGAGATAAAAGTCATGGGATATACAGTCACTACAAAAGCTATGATTGCAGGTAGTATGCATTTGCATGCTTATGAGGATCTAAAGGAGCCAAAGTGGAGCTTTGGTTAAACACTGGCCAGCTAACTGAAAGGTCAGTGATTTGAACCTGCCAGTGATGCCACAGGAGAAAAGATCTGTTGGCTTTTGTAAAGGTTATAGCCTATTAAACCTTTGAGGCAATTCTACTCTGTTCGAAAAGGGCTGTTTAGTCAGACTATACTCAAAAGAACAAATCAACAGCAGTGTGAAGACCTAAAGTATGTAAGTATACAGAGTTAGATTTAATGCCAGGCTTGGCGTTGCTTGCTTACTCCCACAATCCTATGATGTCATTCCATTTCCATTTCACTTTGCAGGAAATTTTCTGATCTGAAATAGGAAATTTGAAAACATGGGCCAAGGAAACAACTCAAGAGTGACTGAATTTGCGTTGCACGGTCTTTCAGGTCCTCGAGAGCTACAACTTTTCTATTTTGTGTTTTTCACACTTTTCTATTCATCCATTTTGCTGGGAAACCTCCTCATTGTGCTCACAGTCCTCTCTGAACCTGCGCTCCACACCCCGATGTACTTCCTGCTCAGCAACCTCTCCTTGTATGATGTGTGTCTATCCACTTTTGCCACTCCCAAAATGATATTTGACTTCCTCATGGAGCATAACACCATCTCTTTTGAGGGTTGCATGGCTCAGATATTCTTTCTTCATATCTTTGCTGGTGGTGAAATGATGCTCCTTGTGGCCATGGCATATGACAGGTATGTGGCCATATGTCGACCCCTTCATTACACAGCCATTATGAGTATACGGAAATGTGCAGGCCTTGTGGTGGCCTCCTGGCTCGTTGGGTTTCTGCACTCAGCAAGCCAGCTAGTCTTCATAGTAAATCTTCCATTCTGTGGTCCAAATAATGTAGACAGCTTTTTCTGTGACCCTCCCCTGGTGATTAAACTAGCCTGCACTGATACTTACATCCTTGAGATACTGATTCGTTTAAACACTGATATACTTGGTACGTGCTGCTTTGTGCTATTGTTCATCTCCTACACAATCATCCTGGTCACTGTGCAACGTCGATCGTCAACAGGCATGGCTAAGGCCCGGGCCACTCTGACTGCCCATATCACTGTGGTGATCCTCTTCTTTGGGCCCAGCATCTTCATCTATGCCTGGCCTTTTCACAACTCCACAGGGGATAAGATACTCTCAATATTCTATACTATTTTCACCCCCCTTTTAAACCCCATCATCTACACATTAAGAAATAAGGAGGTAATATCAGCAATGCAGAAACTGAGAAGGCAAAAACTAAGTTCCTAACAATTCTTGGACACTCATGATAATGGGAACCATAATAAAGGTACCGATTTATATTCTTTTCTTAGCAAAATATTTAAATATGAACTAAGAAATTAAATAGACTGTGATAATTCTTGTATATATGGGAATTGTTTTTCTTGAAATGTGAATTCTCACTATAAATGATACTAACATAGGAAAAATAATCATAGCTTTGGTGAACTCATTACTAAACTCAGAAACCAAATAGATTCATGTACATAATCATGTAAATGTAGCATATTTAACTATGTAAAAACAAGAAAACATGAGCCCATAATTAATAGTTCTTTGATGTAGTGTATGAAATTGAAGTTCAGAGTTTCAACTCAAAATTAGTGCTTCAATGACTACACACAAAAATGGATATCTGTCTACATTAACAGAAGATTTTTTCAACAGCACTGCTAAATATATGCCTTTACTCTGTGTAATTTTTCCTGATCTCTAGGTCCTGCCATCTAATCTATATCTCTTGTGATAATTAAGGTTGTGTGTCAACTAGTTTGGGACATAATTCTCGTGGTTTAGCAGTTATAATGTAGTCATCTCCCATGCTGTGATTGCTCTAATGTAACTACCTCCATGATGATATCTGCTATGACTAGGCAAACTGTGGAAAGGGAATTTCCTTAGGGCTATGGTCTTCTTCCAATATACACGGATATTCTGGAACAGCTCTCTGACGTTTGCTCAATCTGAATCCTGCATGTGGCTCATCATCATTAGACCTCTGCTTCTTTGGACTTGAGCCAATGGACTGTCACAATGATTGCAGACCTTGGGATTCATTAGAGACTATGCAGCCTGTGAGCCAGCAGCCTGCCATGTTACCTGCCAACCTTGAATTTGTCAGCCTCTGGAGTCTGTGATGTAGCAGCTTGCCATCTGACCTGCCAATCATGGATTCATCAGTTTCTGTTACTATGTGAGACAGGAGAAGCCTCCATCCTGGCATCTGACCCCTGATCTCGACATTTGCAAGCTTTACAACCTTATGAGCCATATCTATGAGACAAATCTCTTTATATCCATCTAGCTATATACACGTAGAAGTCTTGCTGGAGTTTTCTATCTACAGAACATAGCCTAAGACACCACTCAATAAAATATAAGTAACAATACCTATTTTTCAAAGCTCTCAAAAAGTATAAGATTATCGTTTTAACTTTTTATAAGAAATCTACATTTTCATTGTCCTTTGTGAATTACTATTATGTATGAAAAATGTATCAGACAGTGTTTCACTACTATTCATAAGGTTTTCATTGGCCAATTATTTGAGAAGTGGATGGCCCCTTCCATCTTCCCAGTATATCTTATTCTGGAAGCTTTGCTGAATCCTGTCCCCCCTGGATGACCCCGCTGGTATTTGAAATACCAATGGCATAGTCTCCAGCTATGGAAGTAGCTATTATGGAAGTAGATTGCCCAACCTTCCTTCCAGGGAGTGGCTGGTGGGTTTGAACCGCCAGCCTTCTGGTTAACAGTCAAATGCCTTAGACACTATACTACCAAAACTCCCATTGGATATAGTAGTAACTTAATTTTTTTAAATTAATTAATTAAATTTCATTGAAGCATACAGAAAAATAACATATTATCTTTTGTTCCTATGATTTATAGTTTTTCTGTATGTATATTATTACAGCAACAGTCCCTGGGTGATGTTGACTAAATGGTTGTTGGTTTTAGTATATCTACACGTGCCTTAGAAGAAAGCCCTGTGAATCTACCAAGAAATTAGTGGTTTAAAACCCTAGGAAGCACAGTTCCACTCTGACACACACAGGGTTGCCATGAGTTGGGGTTCACTTGATGGCAACTGGTGCTAGATTACTATAGCATACTGTTGCTTTAAACAATATTTATTTCACAGAGCCTGCAGCACAAAGAATAAAAACCACTGTATGAGAATCCAATTAATACTCTAAAAATACTCAGAAACCTTGCCAGTGAGTAAATATTCACCAGAAATTAATAGCACACTAAGTATAAGAGGCTATAGATAGGTGGGGAGTGTGATTGTTAGAAGTGTGAATCCCTAGGTAGAAATAATACTGCTAGTCTATGATAGAGAAGAATTGATTAATAACTCTCCCAGTGGGACAAAATCACCCTTTAAGGACAGAGCCATTTCATTACCACCTCCTTGTAAATAAAGTGTGTAAAGAACAAGTGAGGCATAGTGCAAGCGGTATGAGGAGAACACATTTCTAATGTCACAATACCTCAGGCTATTCCAGAGGAAGTTCTGAAACAAAAAGAGAAGACAAATACTAACTCTTTCAGTAAGTCTACATGGCAACCCAGCAATGACTCACGTAAGTTTTAATAGTTCTGTCACTTCAAATGCTCTCTCCAGACCACATTTTAATATAGTTCTCCTTTTCTTTTAATATTCTGTGAATAAGATTGAATTTGTCTCACCATGAATGAACTCTCTCTTAATATCCTGAGATCAGCTAATTCTTTTTATGACCTTAAGCCCATGCCCACAAAGTACATCTTCCTCTTCTGCAGACTCAGCCGCTGTGCTCTCTGAGTTTATTCTCTTGTTATATGACACAGAATGTGGTTCCACTGTGGATGTCAGTGTATTGGCTTAAATTACTTCTTTACACAGTCATGTACATATAAGTCTTTGATTGCTGCATTAATATCTGTGTACATAAAAAGGCAAACATGCCATTTTAATATATTTAGAATATAGTTTATATAATGATAGTTATAGTTTTTTCATTATTTTTTTCATACTATGAGGTCAATGATTTAACTTCACTTAGATTCTGTAAAATAAGAATAAAACTATCCTTGAAGTGTTACAGTGAGCATTCTAGATTTTATGTACATATATTCACACATATATGGCTTGACGGCACATAACAACAACAACATGAATTTTTATATGATATATATATACATTATTTAGCAGTACCTATTCTCTCTCTCTCTCTCTCTCTATATATATATATATGTATATATACACACACACATATGTATGTATGGAAGTATATATTTTGTATATATTTATATGTACTTCTGTGTCCCTTTATATATACTTCTATGTATCTTGGGAGCTCTGGTGTGTAGTGCCTAAGGAATTTGACTGCTAACCAGAAGGCTAGAGGTTCAAACCCACCAACCTCTCCTCGAAAGGCAGGTTGGGCAATCTACTTGCATAGTGGTACCACATCTAAAACCCAAGGAGGGGTTGCTATGAGTCAGGGTCCGACTCAACAGCACATAACAACAACAACATACACATATATATATAATAGTACAATATTGTTTGTAGAATTGGTAGCACATAATGAGTACACAAGAAATGGTGACTATTAATATCTCATAAAATTCTAGAAATACATATAACTATGAATTATAGTCTATATTTAATATCTTCTAGGTTTTTATGTGACAAAATGTTTTTATAAACACTGTCTTTTATTAATGAATGTATGAATCTGGCATTTCTTATACACACACACACACACACACACACATAATGTCATTTCTAAGTAACTGCATATACTAAGGATTTTCAAAATGGAAAGTTTAGTGAATGAAATAGAGAAAAGCATCATACTTAGTTTTTTTCAATTCGTTTAATGGCTTTTTTGTTATTCTAATAAAAAATAAAATTACTGATGGATATCTTACCAACATTAATGGTCCAGTGTAGCCTTCTTATAAGGAGCTCTGGCCATGTAGTGGGTAAGACAATTGGCCATTAACTGGATTGTCAACAATTCAAACCCACCAGCTCCTCCATAGGAAAAAGGTGAAACAATCTACCTCCATAAAGATTTGTAGTCTTGGACTCCCTATAGGGGTTGCTATGAGTTGAAATCGACTATATGGCAGTGAGACTTATTATTTTTTTTAATGGGTGGGTACAATTCTTATAGTTAATTACAGAGATTATTTCAGGCTCCATATTTTAAAATTCTCCTTGTTATTTGCTTACAGGCTAAGTTATTTGTGCATCAGCTAGTTAGTAAATGAAGTATCCAAAATTCAATACTCAAAAAGAGTCAATACATAATATCTAAACCTAACCTCTTTGTCTTTTGATAAAAAGTAAGTTTTAACAAGTTTGTTAGTCCATCTGGTTTTTTTCATATGCCTCTCTCTCTCTGCTTGCTTCTTGTTAAGATCAACCGCCCCCCCCACCCGCTTAAGAGTTTATTTTTGTTCCTTTTCCTTCTATAGTGATTTTCCTCCACCAGGACCATGTGATTTTCCATAAAGTTCCTATTAAGCTGAAAAGATATAGAGTATATGGATTAACTCAAAATTGGTCAATGAAATAGATTTGGATTATGATTTTATTTCTAGTCCCTTCAGCATGTGTGTCTACCTTAGGATTTTTAGTACTGAGTGATCCAGAAATTCTGTGGTTTTTTTTTTTTTTTTTTTAATATCTTTTGTTTCTTATTATTTTTGAAATATCACCCAAATTTATATCATGCAGTACATTTTGTTTTCTGTTTTCAAAGATATCCATTTAAAATGGATTCATAAGTAAATAGTTGTTTTATTTACATTATTTCTCAGCTAGGAGATAAAAAGAATATACTGCAGAGTGTTAAGAAAAATAACTCAAATAGAAGGTTTTTTCATAGTGCTTGGAAGATTTTACCAATGCTCATTAAATTAGTATAATTATGGAGAAGAAATATAATCAGATGCTTTTCAGAATTCCTTCTTTCTTTCTTTTTCCTGCCTTCCTCCCTCCCCCTGCTTTTTTCCTTTCATTTAATCAGTTATGCTTTAGCACAGTCATAGTTACAAGATAGTAGACAGAATGTGGGATGAATTTTTTGAAATTCGTCATGTTCTGTTGATCAAAAAATCCATTTTGTCACTTACGATTCACTTACACTTTGGATTGGGTTCTTTTGTCTATAAAAAGAAGAAGGAGACCTGGTGGCACAGTGGTTAGGAGCTCAACTGCTAACTGAATGGTTGTGTGTGTGTGTGTGTGTGGTGTGCCGTCGAGTCGACCCCGACTCATAGCGACCCCTCCTTGGGTTTCCGAGGCAGTATCACTACGGAAGTAGGATTGCCCAACCTTCCTTCCGAGGAGTGGCTGGTGGGTTTGAACCGCCAGCCTTCTGGTTAGCAGTCAAGTGCTTTAGCCACTATGCTACCAGAGCTCCCAAATAGTTAGAAACCATGAGGCACTGCATTGGAGAAAGATAAAGCAGTCTGCACCTGTAAAGACTGTAGCTTTGAAAACCTTACAGGGTAGCTCTCTTACAATTTGCTTGAGAATTGACTCAAGGTCAATGGGTTTTTATAAACAAGGACAGAGTGATAATATAACACTTTGTATTTCATCAATCATTATCCTGCCTATTAAACTGCTTTGTATTCATTTATATATGCATATAATCATTCATATTGCTATTTATGAATCTATTCATTAATTTGGACACTATTTTTTGAGTTTTACAAGCAGACCTTTTGTGAGGCATAGGTTTAACTATGGTGAGGAAAAAAAAAAAAAATGACTCCTTCCTTCCTGGAGCATAGAATCAAATTCATTCACCTAATCTCAGGGTCCTGGAGGCAGGTTCATGTGGTCCATTAGTCCTTTAGACTAATTGTGTCAATGTGTCTGTGATTTTCTTCACTCTTACGCTCCACAGGGAGAGATCAATGGTTGCAGGTCAAATGATCATTCCCAGGCTTTTCAGATTCCATTTGCTGCTCACAAAAGTAGGTTGTGCAACATTTTCTTTGTGGACCATGTTGTTCCAGTTGACCTTGATGTCCCCTAGACACTTGTCTTGAGCTGCAGGCCCAGCTATTTGCTCTTCAAGGTGTTTGGTTATGGTTAAGAAGTTTTCATAACTTTGCTTCCTGCCTGTTCAACTACATTCATGGATGTATTTTCAGCACATGTAAGGACAAAGGCATAAATATCCTCTGTGAAACCTGTATATTTTCATTGGCATAATCCCATCCTCCCACATCTGTTCAGTTGGCATGAACATGTATGTTCATACCACCTGAATACCACTAACTGAAACTCTGAAAGGGATCTCATTAGAAGGTCCTAAATAGAGTGGGAGAAAAATGTGGAACAAAATCAAATAGGGGAAAACAAACAAACAAACAAACAAATCAGGGTTAGTGGTTGGATAGAGACTGTAGAATCCCTGAGACTATGGCCCTTAATTACCCTTCTGACCTGGAACTGAGCTCACCTTTTTGCCTCATATGTCAGTCATATAATAGACAGATCTCTAAGGTGAATGATAACACTAGGGAGGTACACACCCCTTCCGATGATCAGCCACTGGAGGCCAAAAGGGCGGCATTTGGCCAAGGACAACGTTCAAAAGTCAGGAAGGGTGAGAAAAAAAGAAGGAATGTAAACTGGAAACAAAGGGAGGAAGAGGGATGAATAGCATTACATTTTGGGTATTATCATCAAGGACATGAAACAAAATGTATATAAATTATGGAATGGAAAATGAATTTGGTCTGTAAACTTTCATCCTATGTTTCATATATATATATATATATATATATATATATATATATTTATTTATTTATTTATTTATTTATTTATACTTCTGTAGTGTTACTGCCTCAGAAACCCAAGGAGGGGTTTCTATGAGTCGGATCTGACTCCATGGCAGTGAGGTTTTATACATATGTGTGTGTGTGTGTGTGTGTGTGTAAAATATAGGAGCTCTGCTAGCATAGAGACTAAGGCACTTGACTGCTCATCAGAAGGCTGGCGGTTCAAATCTACCAGCCACTACTCGGAAAGAAGTTTGGGCAATCTACTTCCGTAGTGATACTGCCTAGGAATCCTAAGGAGGGGTCTCTATGAGTCAGGTTTGACTCGAGGGCACATAACAACAACAAATACAAATATATATTTGTTGTTGTTGTTGCTAATTAAATTAGAGTGGGATCTTTGGTAGCATAGTGGTTAAAACATTCAGCTGCTAACCAAATGGTGATCTATATGAAACTACCAGCTGCTTTGCAGGAGAAAGATGAGGCAATCTATTTCCATAAAGATTTATAGCCTTAGAAATGCTATAGGTCAACTATACTATCCTATGGTGTCCCCCATAGC
>NW_006922470.1:291757-300730 GCF_000298275.1 Orycteropus afer afer
CTTTTGTATTCTAATAAAAGATGATTTATAATTTTGTAATATTACTCATTTGATTTTTTTTTCTTTTTAGTGTTAGTTTATTAAAACATTTTATTGTGATTTCAGTGAAAGTTTAAAGAGTAAATTCATTTTCCATTCTGCAGTTAATCCACATTTTATTTGAGACATTGCTTCCAATCCTCCAATGTAACATTACTCTTCCCACTTCCTCTATCTCATTACCGTGTCCTTTTGCCCTTCTTTCCTCTTATTTGAAATTTCTAAATTGAAAAACAAAAAGAAAACAAAGAGAGCTCTAGTGGCATAGTGCCTAAAGCATTTAACTGCTAACCAGAAGGCTGGTGGTTTAAACCCACCAGCCATTCCTCACAAGGAATATTGGACAATCTACTTCTGTAGTGATACAGCCTTGGAAACCCAAGGAAGTTACGCTATGAGTCAAGACCGACTTGAGGGCCGTGAGTTTAGTTTTGGTTTTGGTAACAATTCAAAAGAGCTTTACTGTTTTGTGTATACTTTTGTTGATAAAAAGATGTTAGAGTTTTATGCCCTTGTGTTGACTCCAACTATTGGTGACCCTTATGAGATGAAGTAGAACTGTCCCATGGGCTTTCTAGGCAATAATCTTCACAGAAGTAGATCATGAGGTCACTTTGCCTGCAGAACAGCTGGTGGGTTCAAACTTCCAACCTTCAGTTGGCAGCCAAATGTTTAACCACAGCACCAGAAGTGCTCCTTGGTTAAAAAGATAATACATGCTCTTTGTAGAAAAACAAATACCTCAGGATATGCAATGTATAAAGAATAAAATGATTCTCACCTAGAGATAACTATTGCTAAGGTTGGCTACATCTGTAAAGGATTTTCTATAAATATAGACACTGTTGTAACAGTAAAAGAGACCTTTATGGAGGTAATTTTAGAAAATGAGTTGCAGCCCCTATTGTACCTTTATTGAATTCCAAGTAAAGAAACAGAATTCTGAACAGTTAACAATATTTACTTTGTCTGACTGCAGGCATTACTAGCTGTTTGGAGAAAGGGAAAGATGACCTTGGAATTCTAAAATGGAACATATAAAAGGGGAGAAATTATCTGACTTGAACAAAGTAAGATAGAGACAGAAGGAACTAAAGACCGACTTTTTATCTTGACCATTTCGCCCAATGTGAGGGAGCATTATTTTGTTGTTGTTGTTGTTGTTAACTGCTATTGAGTCAATTCCCTTTCATGGAGACCCCATGTGTGCAGAATAGAACTGGTCCATAGCATTTCCAGGGTCATGACCTTTTGGAAGCAGATCGTCAGGCCTGTCTTCTGAGGAGCCACTGGGTGGGTTCAAACTGCTGACCTTTCAGCTGGTGGTCAAGGGCTTATCCCACGCACCACCCAGGGAAACTAGGGAAAGCATTTTGCTGCACCACAGTGACTTCCTGTCTTCTCTT
Source organism: Orycteropus afer afer (assembly GCF_000298275.1). NCBI lineage: Eukaryota > Metazoa > Chordata > Mammalia > Tubulidentata > Orycteropodidae > Orycteropus > Orycteropus afer. The sequence continues at coordinate 293,203 of NW_006922470.1, forward strand.
TCAAAGACAAAGTGCTACATAGAACAACTTACCTCTTTCCAAGTCAGGCTTTCCTTTGAAGTATCTCTCCAGAAAATGAGTCACTTCCATTTCTTGATCAGTAGAATCCAATATTGGGTGCATATATGTATCCCAGCAGGTGAGTTATTAGAATGTCGGGAAAATATTAATAGTTCTGTTATTTATGAAATCTTCTATCTTAATTTTAATTTTATTTTATATTGTATGTAATATTTTAGTGTAATAATATAAGTATACACTTTATAGGTAAATGAATATATCTGGTCATAGCCCATCTGCTGTTGGAGGAGTGCAATGAAGAAAATTTGGAGATCATATTTCTAAAGGCAAGATTCTTACGTTGTTGAATGCACGTATTTGTTCTGTCAACCTGTTCAGTTTGCACTTAATGGTCGTAGTAATTTAAATTTCATATTATGTTAAAGCTTGAAAATTTGTCCAAACAGAACTGTTTTTACTTTTCACAAAGATTTGAAGCTCGTAAGATGCAATATTTTTAGAGTTCTCTCCAAATAGACACAGAGATCATTATTAGCCTGTAAAATAAAAGCACTTCTTTTTACCTTACATGTAACTAAAAATGCATTTAGATCTACAAATATTATTGGACACAATATATGAACTATGTGCTCTGAAAAAAAGGAGAAAATAAGATCTCTTTCCCTCAGAAATATAAAATGTGTTTATCTAAATTATAGAGAAGATTCATCCCATTAGCAAATATTTTTGTACTTCCTACAGAAGATTCCATACTAAATTCACTTAAAGTTAGAATTACTGGGTGAATAATGGCCAGCATGAGTTTACAAACAGTCTAAATTAACAACTTTCTAATAAAAATACAAAGATATGATATTACCTAAAATACTAAAATATTGAATATAAAATATATCACTAAAGTGTATGATGTATCTTATTTTTAAAAATAAGATTTTCATCCTCCATTTTAATTTTCACATAGAAATATATTTACTTAGATAAAAGAAAAAAAAAGGCATGGTACCTAATATCTATGGAACTTGTACTATAGACAAGGCACTGTTCTCAATCTTTCACTTTTTATACTCTTAATTCTTACAACAATCCCATGAGACATACATCATTATTCCCCCAATTTATAGATGCAATAACTGAGGCACAGAGAGCTTATTAAATTTCCCCAACGTCACTCCACCAGGAATTATAAGATATACCATTCCAAACTTCGATAGCATTTGAGACTAGATCTGCAATGTCCTATTTATTAGGAAATTTAAAGAGATGGAAGTAGGGTATAAAAAATTGTATTTTTAGAATTTAGCTCTCATGCTGTAGCAGAGATGAAAGTCATGAGATATATAGTTATACGAAAGCTTTAATTACAGGCAATATGTGTTGGCGTGCTTATGAGCATCTAAAGGAGTCAAAGTGGAGCTACAGTTAAACACTGGCCAGCTAACTGAAAGGTCAGTGATTTGAACCTACCAGTGATTCCACAGGACAAAAGACCTGGAGTCAGCTTTTGTAAAGCTTATAGCCTATTAAACCTTATGGGGCAATTCTACTCTGTCCAACAAGGACCATTTAGTCAGAATATACTCAATGGCACAAATCAACAGCAGTGTGAAGATCTGAAGCATGTAACTATACAGAGTGAGATTTGGTGCCAGGAGTTGCTTGCTTACTCCCACAATCCTATGATGTCATTTCCATTTCCATTTCACTTTACAGGACATTTTCTGATCTGATTTAGGAAACTTGAAATCATGGACCAAAGAAACAACTCAAGGGTGACTGAATTCGTGTTGCACGGTCTTTCAGGTCCTCAAGAACTACAACTTTTCTATTTTGTGTTTTTCACACTTTTCTATTCATCCATTTTGCTGGGGAACTTCCTCATCATGCTCACAGTTCTTTCTGAACCTGCGCTCCACACCCCGATGTACTTCCTGCTCAGTAACCTCTCCTTCATTGATGCATGTCTATCTACTTTTGCCACTCCCAAAATGACATTTGACTTCCTAATGGAGCATAAAACCATCTCTTTTGAGGGCTGCATGGCCCAGATATTCTTTGTTCATCTCTTTGGTGGTGGTGAAATGATGCTTCTCGTTTCCATGGCATATGACAGGTATGTAGCCATATGTCGACCCCTGCGTTATGCAGCCATCATGAGTATACGCAAATGTGCAGGCCTCGTGGTGGGCTCCTGGCTCATTGGGTTTCTTCATTCAGCAAGCCAGCTCTTCTTCATAGTAAATCTTCCATTCTGTGGTCCGAATAATGTAGACAGCTTTTTCTGTGACCTTCCCTTGGTTATTAAACTTGCCTGCACTGATACTTACATCCTTGAGATACTGATTCGTTTGAACAGTGATATACTGGGTCTATGCTGCTTTGTGCTATTATTCATGTCCTACACAGTCATCCTGGTCACCATGCGACATCGATCATCAGCAGGCATGGCCAAGGCCCGGGCCACCCTGACTGCCCATATCACTGTGGTGATCCTCTTCTTTGGGCCCAGCATTTTCATCTATGCCTGGCCTTTCCACAACCCCACAGGGGATAAGATACTCTCAGTATTCTATACTATTTTCACCCCCCTCTTAAACCCCTTGATCTACACATTAAGAAATAAGGAGGTAATATCAGCGATGCAGAAACTGAGGAGGAGAAAAATAAGTTCTTAACAATTTCTTGGTCCCTTGTGATAATGAGAGCTATCATAAAGTTACCCATTTATATACATTTCTTATAAAAATATTTAACTATATACTAAGAACTTAAATAGACAGATAATTCTTATATATATAGGAATAGTGTTTCTTGCTATGTAAATTATCACTACAAACTATGCTAACTTAAGAAAAATAGTAATAGCTATTTTGAACTCATTATCTAACTCAGAAACTGAATAGATTCATACACATAGCCATGTAAATGTAACTGTACCTCAAACAACAAAACTTGAGTCCACAATTCACAGTTCTTTGACTCAGTATATTAATTTGAACTTCAGTGTCAAGTTCAAAATAGTGGTTCGATGACTACATGTAAAAATGAATATCTCTCTATATATAAATAGGAAATTGTTTTCAACAGCACTGCTAAGTATAGGTCTTTACTCTCTAAAATTTACACCGATCTCTAGGTGTTGCCATCTAATCTGTACCCTTGGTGATAGATAAATTGTGTGTCAACTAGTGGGCCATCATACTCAGTGGTTTAGCATTTATAATGTAATCATCCCCCATGATTTGATCTGCTCTAATGTAACTACCTTCATGATGATATCTGCTATGACTAGACAAAGCATGGAAAGGGAATTTCCTTAGGGGTATGGTCTGCTTCCAATATACATGGATGTTCTGGTAAAGCTCTCTGATTTTTGCTCAGTCTGGATCTTGCATCTGTCTCATCATCATTAGACCTCCACTTCTTTGGACTTGAGCCAATGGAATGCCACACTGAGTGCTGACCTTGGGATTCATTGGAGCCTATGCAGCCTGTGAGCCAGCACTCTGCCATGTTACCTGCCAACCTTGAATTTGGTACTCTCCACCCACCAGCCACTCCTCGGAAGGAAGGTTGGGCAATCCTACTTCCGTAGTGATACTGCCTCAGAAACCCAAGGAGGGGTCGCTATGAGTCAGGGCCGACTCGATGGCAAATAACAACAACAACAACAACAGTGTGTGATCTAGCATCTTGTCATCTGGCCTGCCAATCATGGGTTCATCAGTTTCTGCAACTATGTGAGACAGGAGAAGCTCCATCAGTGGCATCTGACACAAGACCTTGTGACTTGCAAGCATTTACAACCTCATGAGCTATTTCTTTAAGATATATCTCTTTATTTCTATCTATTTATATGTATAAGTTTAACTGGTTTTCCTTCTCTAGAGAAAATAGCCTAAGATACCACTCCATAAGGCATAAGTGAGAATACCTATTTTCCAAAGCTCTAAACAAGTATAATATCATTGTTTTGAGTATTTATAAAAAGTCTACATTTTGATTGTCCTTTGTGAATTATTGTTATGTATGAAATAATATACCTCAAGACAGAGAAAAGAAAAATTCTCACAACTGGACCAATAAGCAACATCAAATGGAGAAAAGTTTTAAGTTGTTAAAGATGTCATTTTACTTGTATCCACAATCAGCACTAATGGAAGAAGCAGTGCAGAAATCAGACATAATATTGCACTAAGCAAATCTGCTGCCAAAGACCCCTTTAAAGAGCAAAGATGCCACTTTGTAGACTAAGGTGTGACAAACTCAAGCCATATATTTTCAATTGCCTCGCATACATGTGAAAGCTGGGCAGTGAATATGGAAGACTGGAAAATTGATGCCATTGAATTGTGGTGCTGGAGAAGAACATTGAAAATGCCATGGACTGCCAGCAGAATGGACGTACCTCCCATGGAAGAAGTGCACCAGGAATGTTTCTTGGAATGGAGAATGGCCAAACTTCATCTCACATACTTTGGTCATATGGTCAGAAGGGATCTGTCCCTGGAGAAGGATATCATGCTTAGTGAAGTGGAGGGCCAGAAAAAAAGGAAGGACTGGCACAGTAGCTGCAACAATGGGCTCAAGCATAGCAGGATTGTGAGGATGGCTCAGGACAGGGCAGTGTTTCATTCTGTTGTACACATAGGGTTGCTATGAGTTGGAACCCACTTGACAGGACTTAACAACAATAACAATATGGAATAATATGGTACATGTTTTCTTTGTTTTTGTAGCATTTGTTCTTATAATCAACAACAAACCACCTTATAAAACATGAGGATTCCCCATATTTTGTTTATAAAATATTCCTTATTTCATTTGGACTAGAATAACTCTTCAAAATATTTTTTTTTCTTTTCCTATCAAATTAGTATTTCTATCAAATTCATGCTTCTACAACTGAATAAATACGAAAATGTATAAAATATTAAGGTAATGTAACATATTTAAATAATATTTTTAAAGCTTCAAAATAGTATTTAAATTAAATTTTTTGCACTAGTCATCATTTCCACTGATATCACATTCTAATTTGAGATAATTATTTTGATTTTCTGACTTCTAGTACTTGAAAGAGAAAGAAATACTCCAAAGTGAAGTTTTGCTTTTGAAATAATGTGTGGAATTGGTAGTGTAAAATGCAATTTCAGATGAATTAATACTCTAAATAATGTTTAAGTCACTTCATTCTTTTATAACGTCACCATTCTGCAAGGCCTTGTTGACTCTTCTGAAACTTAGAATTAAAAATAAAAGAAAACTAGTATGATAATTATGATAATTAAGTCAAACTTATATTTACTAATCACTAGATAATTTATAAGTTACATTTTTACATATTATCTGAATTATACTTATGGGCTATAAGATTATATTTCTATGCTGACAATGTTGAATGTTAGATATCAGAGATCTTTCAGTAAAAATTCCTATGAATTCTAGAAGTACACTTTAAAACAAACAATTGATCTCTGGACATCTGAAAGAGTGAAGTTTTGGGAGAAGAAGTATGATAGGAAGAAATTTCTGATATGCAAATGATGGAAGGCCTTTAGAGGGAAATTTTGCCCCTGCAAGAGTGTGAAGTAGAATTACACCCCTTGGGCTCTGAGATATTTAAAGCCTATTCCTTCAATGAAAGTGCAGTTTGGGAAAGCATTCTGAGCAGCACAAGGAAAAGGAATAAAAAATATATTCTAATTGGCCTGGTGTATGCATGGAAAAATTATTTATTCTTGGAAATTATAACCATGGGATTGTCCATATATAAATTCAGAGTTTACATTTATACTTTTTGCATAATCAGAAGACCTTTACTCTGAAAAATTCAACATAAAATATAGTTCACTCCAGAAGTCAATTTAATTCTTGAGGCATTGAAAAATAAAGACAAACCTGCTCTGGTGGGCCATACTCCTAACACTGGCCACAGAGGATTTTGACACATGTGTTCTTCCTAAATTTGAGTGTCCAATTGAACTAACAAAACAACTATTTATAGCCTATCTATAAGGAACAAGAGTAAGAAGGCAGAATAAATGGTAGACTATCCTCCCTTTACTCACATGAGTGACTAATAAATATATAGTATAAAGATCATGAAGTGAATATGTCTAAAATCTTTAATATTCAAAGTAAATAAAAAAGAGATAATATTACTTACTATGAAGAAAGAAAAAGCAGGTGAATTATGCTCTTGGGAGCTTTTTTTTTTTTTTTTTTTTTCCCCTTCTCTGGTTGTTGGTTCAAAACCACTAGCCACTCCATGTAAGGAAGACTGGGTGATCTACTTCCGTAAATATATATCACCACAGAAACCCAAAGGAGGTCACTATGAGTCGGAATTGACATGATGGCAGTGAGTTGTTTTTTTTTTTTTTTTTTTTTGGTGTTCCTTCTGGTAAATACCACTGAAAACATAGACATTTTCTATAAAACAAACAAGACTCTAAGAATAAGAGTGAAGAAAACAGCTAAACAGCTCAAGGACTCAAGGAATGGCCTGGTGGTAAGTTCTGTGGGTATTCTTTATACACACACACACACACACACACATTTGGAGTGTAAGAAGCCAGGATTTCAGAAATGCCAATGGGAACAATAAGAAAAAGAGAAGGGGAGATGTAGGAGGGCAGGGAGGGAAATGGAAGGGGAGGAAAGACAGAAAAAAAAAGGAAGGAAAGAATACTACCTACTTTCTCTATTCTCTATCCACAGGAAAAGGAAAGAGTCAGAATTGCAAGACAGAAACTTTTAGCAAAGAATTAGAAGATATAAAGAAAAACCCAATGGACATTTTATCAATAATCCAAATATAAACAAACAGATCAGTGGATGAACTAAACAGCAGAATGGAGGAATTGAAGTGAAGAAAACTGAACTGAACATAAAAAGACTCACATATATATATTCTCTAAAAACAATAACAACAAAAACCTGATTTCAAATATAAGAGTATATAATAGGACAAGAAGGTAGAAAGAAAAAAGAGTGAAAAAGATATACAGACAATAATGCAAAGAAAGCAAAATTGACTTTCAGATATCAGGTAAAGATGTATTATACAAATATTAAAAGAAAGAAAGAAAAAGTGGCTTTCCAACATCAGATAAAGGAGACATAAGAATTAAATCAATTTCATAGACAGAGAGGAAGACTATAATGATTAAACAGTTTACACTAGGCTCCATTTTTGTAAGCTGACAAACTGTTTCATTCTTTCATAGTGATATTTTCTTTGATGCATTCTGTGGTTTATAGCCTTCATAATCAGGAAGTGAAGTCTTTCATGCAGAAGTTATTGAATAGACATTTACTCTGCTAAATGGAATTTAGAATGAGAACTCAAGAAAGGGGAGTTCTAGTTGTCAATTATTTATTCATTTTACAGATACTAGGTGTTATTGGGGAGCTCTGGTAGCATAGTGGCTAAAGCACTTGACTGCTAACCAGAAGGCTGGCGGTTCAAACCCACCAGCCACTCCTCGGAAGGAAGGTTGGGCAA
>NW_006922470.1:301056-328836 GCF_000298275.1 Orycteropus afer afer
CATACTGACTGGAGTACAATGAGTATGTGTGAGACATTTAAGGAATATATGTTATTTGATGGTAAAGGTCAAATCTGGGTGCTCCGGTGGTGTAATGCCTAAGGCATTTGACTGCTAACCAGAGGGTTGGTAGTTCAAACCCACCAGCCACTTCTCAGAAGGAAGATTGGGCAATCTATTTCTATAGAGATACTACCTCGGGAACCCAAAGAAGGGTCTAATGAGTCAGATCCAACTCGATGGCAGTGAGTTTGGTTTTTGATTTAGTGGTGTGGCACTCATCATTACAAAGGATGTTTCAAAATCTGTCCTGAAGTACAATGCTGTCAGTGATAGGATAATATCCATATGCCTACAAGGAAAACCAGTTCATACTACTATTATTCACATTTATGCACCAACCTCCAAAGCTAAAGATGAGGAAACTGAGATTTTTATCAACTTCTGCAGTCTGAAAAGGAATGAACATGCAGTCAGGATGTGTTAATTATCACTGGTGACTGGAATGCAAAAGTTGGAAACAAAGAAGAATCATCAATAGTTGGAAAATGTGGCCTTGGTGACAGAAATAATGCTGGAGATTGCATAATAGAATTTTGCAAGACCAACAACTTATTCATTGCAAATACCTTTTTTCAACAACACAAATGGCGGCAATGCACATTGATTTCACCAGATAAAGTACACAGGAATCAGACTGTCTACATCTGTGGCAAGAGGCAATAGAAAAGTTCAATATCTTTAGTCAAAACAAGGCCAGGAGCTGATTGTGGAACAGACCATCAACTGCTCATATGCAAGTTCAATTTGAAATTGAAGACAATTAAAACATGCCCACGAGAGCCAAAATATGACCTTGAATATATCCCTCCTGAATTTAGAGACCATCTGAAGAATAGATTTGATGCATTGAACACCAATGACTGAAAACCAGAAGAATTATGGGATGACATCAAGAACATCATCCATGAAGAAAGCAAGAGATTATTAAAAATATGAAAAAAAAAAAAAGACCAAAATGGATGTCAGAAGAGACTCTGAAACTTGCCCTTGAGCAGAGAGTAGATAAAGCAAATGAAAGAAATGACAAGGTAAAAGAGCTGAACAGAAGATTACAAAGAGCAGCTTGAGCAGACAAAGCCAATTACTATAACACAATGTGCAAAAACCTGGGGTTAGAAAATCAAAAGGGGAGAACATGCTTGGCATTTCTCAAGCTGAAAGAACTGAGGAAAAAATTAAACCTTAAGTTGCAATATTGAAAGATTCTATGGGAAAAATATTGAATGATGTAGGAAGCATCAAATAGACCTGGTCAATCTTCATCCATTTCAGAAGGTTTCATATGATCAAGAACCAATGGTATTGAAGAAAGAAGTTGAAGTTGCACTGAAGGAATTGGTGAAGAACAAGGCTCCAAGGATTAACAGAATACCCACTGGGATATTTCAACAATTGGATTTCCTGCTGGAGGCACTCACAGAGCTATGCCAAGAGATTTGGAACACAGCTACCTGGCCAACTGACTGGAAGAGATCCTTATTTGTACACATTCCAAAGAAAGGTGATCACACAGAATGTGGAAATTATCAAACAATATAATTAATATCGCATGCAAGTAAAATTTTACTGAATATAATTCAAAAACATTTGCAGCAATATATTGACAGAGAACTTCCAGAAATGCAAACTGGATTCAGAAAATGATGTGGAATGAGGGATATCATTGCTGATGTCAAATGGATCTTGGCTGAGAGCAAAGAATATCAGAAAGATATTTACTTACGTTTTATTCACTATTCAAAAACATTAGATTGTGTGGATCGTAACAAATTATGGGTAACATTGAGAAGAATGGGAATTTCAGAACACTTAATAGTACTCAAGAGGAACCTGTACATAGACTGGCAGGCTGTCTTTCAAACAGAACAAGGGGACACTGCATGGTTTAAAATCAAGAAGGGAGTGCATCAGGTATCCTTCCAGCATACTTATTAAATCTATATGCTGAGCAAATAATCAGAGAATCTGAACTATATAAAGAAGAATGTGGCATCAGGATTGGAGGAAGAATCATTAACAACTTGAGATACACTGACAATATAGCTTTGCTTTCTGAAAGTGAGGATGACTTGAAGCACTTACTGATAAAGATTGAAGAATACAGTCTCAAGTATGGATTACATCTCAATATAAAGAAAACAAGAATCCTCACAGCTGGACCTATAAGCAGCATCACGATAAATGGAAAAAAAGATCGAAGTTCTCCAAGACTTCACATTGCTTGGTTCTACAATCGACAGCAATGAAAGCAGCAGTCAGGACATCAGATGACATATAGCACTGGGCAACAAAGGACCTCTTCCAAGTGATGAGGAGCAAATATGTCTCTTTGAGGACTAAGGTGTGCCTGACACAAGATATGGTATTTTCAATAACCTCATTAACAGCAACATATGCATGTTAAAGCTGGACAGTGAATAAGGAATATTGAAGAAAAGTTGATGCTTTTCACTTCTGGTGCTGGTGAAGAATGCTGAAGGTGCTATGGACCACTAAAAGATCCAGTAAATCTGTCCTGGAGAAAGTGCAGCTGGAGTGCTCCTTGGAAGTGAAAATGGCCAAACTTCGCTCACCTGCTTTGGTCGTGTTGTCAGAAAGGACCATTCTCTAGAGAAGGATGTCATGCTTGGTAAGGTGGAAGGTCGACAAAAGAGGGGGGGAAGGCCCTCAACAAGATGGATTGAGACAGTGGCTGCGGCAAGGGGTTCAAGTATAGCAAAGATCATGCATCTGGTACAGGACCAGGCGTTGTTTCATTCTGCTGTGCTTAGGGTTGCTATGAGTTGGAGACGACTCCACAGCACCTAACAACAAATAACAATAGAGAGAGAGGTAAGGTGCTTGCATGTGTGCAAAATTCATGAAGGTGCCAAAAAAAAAAAAAAATCAATAATCAAGATAAATCATATTTTAATTAATGTCTTCAAAGATCAAAATTAATTTAAAAAAATCCATGATGAACAAAAAAGTAAAGATTGAATAAAGGCAGGATCAGTAACAGTGCAAAACTGAGCCCCATTGGAACCTGTTGCAAATGGAAAATTTAGTAGAATGCATGTTGTCTGTAATGAAAATTTTGGTAATCTGCTCATTACCTGTTGTTTTGCTTTAATTTTGATTTTTGAAACACATCACATTAAGATGTTGAGCTTGTTTACAAATATTTACAAGATTTTAATTTACCTTATAAATTTTGTTCCTGGGGCAAAGGCTTCATTTACCTCACCAGCCACTCCTAGGAAGGAAGGTGGGGCAATCTACTTCCGTAGTGATACTGCCTCGGAAACCCAAGGAGGGGTCGCTACGAGTCGGGTCCTACTCGACGGCACATAACAACAACAACAACAGCCCTGGCCTTACTTGCTTTCTTCATTATACCAGTAGTCTCTCATCATTTATTTGTAATGATTCTCTTTGAAATTTATTTTAATATATAAATTAACTTTCCTCAACTTTCTATTTATTTCTGAGGTAATAAATATATTTCCAACTTCCATTATCCCTTTTATGGATAGGATCTTGGTTTTAGAATTTGGCATTAATCCAGCGTATCACATATTGAATTTACCCCATTGTTGTTGTTGTTGTTGTTAAGTGCCGTCGAGTCGTTTCCGACTCATAGCGACCCCATGCACAGCAGAACGAAACACTGCCCGATCCCGCACCAGCCCCACAATCCCTGCTATACTCGAGCCCATCATCGCAGCCACTGTATCAATCCATCTCGTTGAAGGCCTCCCCCTCTTTCGTGGACCCTCCACCCTACCAAGCATGACATCCTTCTCCAGGGAATGGTCCCTTCTTACAACATGACCAAAATAGGTGAGACGAAGTCTGGCCATTCTTGCTTCCAAGGAGCATTCTGGCTACACTTCCTCCAGGACAGATCTGTTAGTTCTTTTAGCAGTCCATGGTACTTTCAGCATTCTTCGCCAGCACCACAACTCAAAAGCATCAACTCTTCTTCGGTCTTCCCTATTCATTGTCCAGCTCTCACATGCATACAAGGTGATTGGAAATATCATGGCTTGTGTCAGGCGCACCTTAGTCCTCAAGGAGATATCCTTGCTCCTCAGCACTTGAAACAGTTCCTTCGCAGTTGACTTTCCCAATGCTACACGACGTCTAATGTCCTGACTGCTGCTTCCGTTGGCATCGATTGTAGAACCAAGCAATGTGAATTCCTTGACAACCTCAGTCTTCTCTCCATTGATTGTGATGCTGCTCATTGGTCCAGTTGTGAGGATTTTTGTTTTCTTTATGTTGAGATGTAATCCATACTGCAGACTGTATTCTTCAACCTTCATCAGTAGGTGCCTTAAGTCATCCTCACTTTCAGCAAGCAAAGTTGTATCGTCTGCATATCTCAGGTTGTTAATGATTCTTCCTCCAATCCTGATACCACGTTTTTCTTCATATAGTCCAGCTTCTCGGATTATTTGCTCAGCATATAGATTGAATAAGTGTGGAGAAAGAATACAACCCTGACGTACTCCCTTCTTGATTTTAAACCATGTAGTGTCCCCTTGTTCTGTTCAAACGACAGCCTCCTGGTCAAGGTACAGATTCCTCATGAGTACAATCAAGTGCTCAGGGATTCCCATTCTTCTCAATGTTATCCATAATTTGTCATGATCCACACAATCAAATGCCTTTGCATAGTCAATAAAACACAAGTAAACAACTTTCTGGTATTCTTTGCCTTGAGCCAAGATCCATCTGACAACAGCTATGATATCCCTTGTTCCACGACCTCTTCTGAATCCGGCTTGAACCTCTGGAAGTGGTGTCACATATTTGAATTTACTCCTTATGATTGTCTAGTATTTTCCTTTGCATAATTTAGGTGATATTCTAATAATTACCATTGGAAGTATTCAGTAGTGTTGTGGTCACAAATCCCCAAAGCATTTTCTTCATAGTATCATAAAAGTTACCTACTCACTGCCATCAATTTGATTCTTACTTATAGCCACCCATAAAAGTTACAGTATAGTTCAAAATGCAAGTTTTCCCTGTGTGAAAACAAATAGTTATGAATATAGACAAGAATGGTCACTTAAGTTCCCATCAGTATAGCTACTTTGTGAGAATAGCACAAGAATGATTCAAAGTCAAATTTCTGATAGGTCTTCATATTTACAAAAAACAAAAAGGAGGAGAAAATGGAAAACAATTCTGCAACTATTTAATCATTCAGCAGCTTCCTTAGAATATAAAGGAATAGCGGTCAGAGTTTCAGCAGGAATAGCTTAAGGCTATGATCTACATTCAGCAGTGTGGTATTTTCTGCCCTCTCTACTATTAAGTCTCCCGTTTGGTCTTGATGTTTAGAATTGCTTAAGCGGGGAACAAAAGGTTTAATTCCAATGTCATATTTGCTGCAAAAGACCTCTTTAAAGTATTTAAGGGCAAAGACGTCGCCTTGAAAACTAACGTTCATCTGATCCAAGCTGGACAATGAGATGAATAAGGAAGACCACAGAAGAACTGACACATTCGAATTATGTTGTTGGCAAAGAATATCGAATGTACCCTGGACTACTAGAAGAATAAACAAATTTTTCTTGATGAAAGTAGAGCCAAAGTGTTTTTAAATGAGAATGACCAGACTTAATCTTTCGTGATTTGGTCATGTAGTCAGAAGAGACCAGTTTCTGCCAAAGGATATCCTGCTGAGTAAAGGACAAGGTCAGCAAAAAAGAAGACTTTCAATGAGATGCATTGACACAGTAGCTATAATGATGCACTCAAACATAGCAACGATTGTGGGAATGACAAGCTCCTACAGAGCTGCAGTGAAGTGAAATTATCAACAGTATTGGGGAGTTGAGATATGATGTTAAAACACATCTAGTGATAAATCAAATGACTGATTAATCTTATTATCCTTAAAGTACAAATGAAAGAAATGGAAGATACAGAAAGGGTATGGTAAGCACTTCAGAGAAAAACTTAATAGATTTAATGATTTAAAGAAGCTTAGACCTGACCTCTTCATTTCCATACTTAACTGATATGAGAGTTGCCTATGGTTCTATCATTCACCAGTATGGAGCATGGACAGTGAAAGAGAACATTGTGAAACTGACAAAAACTTGGTGTACAAACCTTTAGCAGCCTTGAGCAATTTTACATGGTGGTTTTATGAAACCTCCATAATCTTTTTCTATTTAACACTGAGTGGTTCAAACATTAACTTGCTCAGCTGCTAACTGAAAGGTTGGAGATCAAGTTCACCCAGAAGCTCCTTGGGAAAATAAACACAACAAACCCTGTTGATCTATATCCAAAAACTCAGCTGTTGAAAACCCGATGGGGCACAGTTCTACTCTGACACACATGGGTTGCAATGAGTTGGAATTGACTCCATGGTAACTGTTTATTTATTTATAATTAATCACTCAGGCTTATTCAAATACCATTATTCCAAAAACACTGGCAAAGGATATATTGGCATGTACCCTCTTAATATAGTTACCTGTTAACAAACAAGTCTTTTCAAGTTAGATTTGTTTTCATGATATTCACATGAGCTTCTTCTTATTATCATTCTCACCTCTTTTAATCCTCTTATGATCTCTGTCAGATTGACAAAATAGATCTGTATCCAATTTAACAGATGGAAATTTAGGCTTCTCAGGATTTCATGATTTTCCAGAGTCACACAGTGAATTGTTGAGGCAAGGTATTGGAGTCCAATAACATGATTTCAAAACCATGGGTCATTCTCCATTATTGCATTGCCTGAAAGGATTTAAGAAGGTAAAATGTAAGCATTTATTAATAGAGGAAATTGCTGGCTGAAGATCTGTATACTTGTGTAGAGCTCCATATATCCATCACCTGCATCATTGACAATTAAATATTTTATCATATTCTTCAGCCTGACTCATGTTTTTCAGATGTAAAACTTGTAATTCTATACTTGAAAAACTAACAGATTTGGAGCAATATGGGAAAATTTGTTAAGAAATTCATTTCATTAAAATGCTATCAATACAACTTCCTTTTGAAAAATAAGTAAATCATCTTATTTTATCAGCTTCACTTAGAAGCAGAAAATATGTCTGAGGGAATAGGAAGAATTAGTAAGTGTTTCAGGTATGGTAAAGTTACGGAAGTATACCAGTCAAGATTAGCATTGAAGGACAAATTACACTCCTTTTTCTTTGAGTTACATTTGTATTCTGTATGCAAAATATTTTGACTGGAAGATGGTAAGAAGTGTACGTATTTCTCATTCTTGTATAGAAAGGAAACAATTTAATTTTTTTTTATTTTAAATATAAGGACAAGACAGGAATGGGAGAAACTGGAGTAGCAATACACATAGAAGATATTTGGAGAAAGTGGTAAAAAAAAAAAAAGAGAGTGAAAGAAAATGGAGAATTGAGAGGGAGAAAGAAGACAAAAATACAAAAAGAGAAATAATATGGGATGGAAGAAGGAAAAGTGACAATAAAGTAAGAAGTGAAAATGAACCACAATCAAACTTAGAAAAAATAAATTAAGCAAGTAAAAGAGTTTGGTGAATGAAAAGGAAGAGAAAATGAGAAAGCTTGAAGAAAGAGGCATAAATAATTGCTGCAAAGAAAGAGCTTGTCTGACCACAGCCTGGACACCAGTCATGCAGTCTTGCCTATAGCTGTTTATCTGTCTGTACCTGAAGAAGGAGGGGATCCCCTCTCCCCAACTTTTCTACCCCTGTACTGTTCATCATTGTCACATCAGATGAATCTGTTAATTAGCTGACAAAAAGCAAAAACTATTGCCATTGGGTGGATTGTAACGCACAGCAATCCTGTAGGACAAGCTACTACTGCCCATAAGGGTTTCCAAAGTTGTAATCTTTATGAAAGTACACTGCACATTCTTGTCCTACAGAGCTACATGTAGGTTCCTTAGTAGAACACATAACTACTCTGCTACTAGGGCTCCTTTAGCCAGCTGAAATGGCTAAAGTTTAAATATATGGTGGTGAGGATTTAGATTTCTGTTTCAGCCTCTTCTCATCAATCTGGCTAAAGTAGAATTTCTTTCACTCTGCTACAGAGAGCTATAATTTCTGGACTTCTTTTTTTACCAGAATTTATTTTACCTAGAAAAATGTTCATCTGATAAATATTTGTCCTTAGTCTCAGGATCTGTGCCAACCACCATTTCAGAATCAAAGCCAAGAATGTGCCTAGATAAAACTGGGACAAGGGAAGAAAGTTTATCACAGATGTGAGGTAACAGGGAATCTGTTATATTCCAGTGGCAGAACAGAGGTTAACAATAGAAAATAGACACATTAGAGGAGCCTGTAACCTTCAATCTCAAAGACTTTTCAGGGAGTTCTGATGTCTCAGCAATGCCTTCAAACATTGACACATCATGAAATAACTACTGGTATGTGAGAGTGTAGGGTGCATACTATATGAAAAGTAAGCAGAAAGGGGTTCTCAGTAAGTTCCCTCACAGGATTGTTTAAGAAATACTAAAACAAATATCCAGACAAAACTCACTGCCATTGAGTCATTTCAACTCATAGAAACCCCTCTTTGGGTTTCCGAGGTGGTATCACTTTGGAAGTAGATTGCCCAATCTTCCTTCGGAGGAGTGGCTGATGGGTTTGAACCTCCAGCCTTCTAGTTAGCAGTTAAGCGCCTTAGGCACTAAGCCACCAGAACTCCTATCCAAACAAAAGCTTTGTATAAACGGAAAAAACTACGAAGTGACCAGAGAAGTTAATTTGAAATCCCTGCAAAATTTTTGTTTCTACTCAATTTTATTTTATTCCACTTAGTTTCAACCTCTTTCCAATAATTTGGAAAAAAAATATATTTTTTGTCCCCTGCTGAGGACCAAAATTTCTGGATTTCTTTTTTGCAGCAACTTATTTTACCTGGAACAATGTCCATGTGTTAAATATTTGTCCTTAGTCTCAGAAATCTGTGGCGTAGTGCCTAAGGCATTTGACTGCTAATCAGAAGACTCATGGTTCAAACCCACCAGCCACTCCTTGGAAGGAAGGTTGGGCAATCTACTTCCGCAATGATACTGCCTTGGAAACCCAAGGAGGGGTCACTACGAGTCAGATTGACTCAACCGCGGTGTGTTTGTTTTTGTGGTTTATATGTGGTGTTTGTGTACACATACGTACCAATGCATTATATCACTTTAATAAATTCCTCCGTTAGTTGCTAGAGTAACTCATGGAAAGCTCTGTATTTAATCACTCTATCCATATATTTAGAAAAATATAAAAATAGTTAATTTTGATGGCTTCTAATATATGTACCCCAATATGCTACTGTACAGACTGGCTCTATGCTATATGGATTTTCCTATTTATCTTCTCTTCCTTCTTTTTCTCTCAGCTTTGTCTTTCCTTCTTTCTTTTCTAGGTACCACCCTAGTAACAGTTTCTGCCCAATGTTTTCTCTCTTCTCTATAGCTATGTTCCACAGAACTTTTAAAAAATGTGTGATATTTAATTAAATAATATGGGCAACAGTGTTACATGTAGTATTTGCCATCAAGTTGATCCCGACTCATAGAGACCCCTCCTTGGGTTTCTGAGGCCGTATCACTACAGAAGTAGATTGCCCAACCTTTCTTCTGAGGAGTGGCTGCTGGGACTATGCCACCAGAGTCCTCATATTTTTCTATAGTCCAGAAATTTTCACATTTAAAAAATTCCTCCCTGTAACAAAACATTTTTGTGAATGTACCTTAAATATATGTAAGTTTTATAAATTGTTTGTGTACAATTTTAGTAATATATTATCTATATCATAAATATTAAAAATTAAAGATTTTAAAAGAATATAATACAGTGTTATATATACAATTATATGCATGTGCTATATATATATATATATATATAGCACATGCATATAATTGTATATATAAGCTCTGGTGGCATACTGCTTAAGGCATTTGAGTGCTAATCAGATGGCTGCTGGTCCAAACCCACCAGCCACTCCTCAGAAAGAAGATTAAGCTCAACTTCTGTAGTGATACTACTTTAGAAACCCAAGGAGCGGTCACTAGGAGTCAGATCTGACTCGACGGCAGTGAGTTTGGTTGATTATATATATATATATATATAGTATTTATTTATTTTCACACTTCAATGGATCATCATGTTCACCTTGTGTAATGAGCATACCCCAGTAAGCAGACTGATGGAAAGATCTCTAATTCTGGATTTTCCCCACAATGACTACCCTTTTTTTGTTTAGACATAGTTGAACTTCTAATTCTAAGCTCAGCAAAACATTTATTTTAGATTAGCTGTAATATCTCTAAGGAACTGTGGTGGTACAGTAGTTAAGACATTGGTTTGCTAACCAAAAAGTCAATAGTTCAAACCTAGCAGCTGCTCCTTAGAAAAAAGATAAGCCAGTCTGTTTCCTTAGAAACCCTAAGGGACAGTTCTATTCTACTCTATCCCATCCTAAAGGGTTGCTATGGGTAGGTGTTGAATTAATAGCAGTGTTTCTTTATATTTTCCCCCCTACTTTTTCAATTACACATACACACAAATATTTCTAATGATTTCAAAGCTGTGATTAATACTTTCTTTATGAATTTAAACTGAGTGGCATAAAACTACATTTTTCTGTTACTTGCAAATCAGAAAAGAAAAACAAAACTTATTCTAGCATAATAATAGCAGCCTTGTTATATTTTCTTTGAAGTGAAATAATTAAATTATAGGGTCTTTATAGCTGTTCCTCAAACATTTCCTCCAAGATTGCAAGTTCAGATACTTTATTTTTATTCTGTCAGATTTCATATTTTAGCATCTTGTGTGTTGACTTCCTTTGGATGCCGTGCTGGCATCAGAGAAAGAAGTGGTCTAGGAGCGTAAATATTTGAGAAGGAAATTGTGTTAAATAAGCTGTATAAATGGGATGTAGACTGGCCACAGCGATGGTATTCAGCCAGGGATGTAACTAGGGGAGTACTTCTAAGTTAGGTGAAAGGCACGGTTATTATTTGGGATCCTGATAGTTAGTTTGGAGTCAGAGTACACAAATACGTCAGACTAGAGGGAAGGTAATAAGACAAATGAATAGGAAAATACAAGAAGCAAGCAGAGAGTTAACACCAAAGAATTTGGAATTCCACAGGAACCAAAAGAAGGAAATACCTAGTAACATTTTGCAGTTGTGTGATTGATGAGAAAATGGATCTAGTTCTCTAAGACAGCTAAGCCTCATGCAAAATGGTTCCCCAAAATGTCAAGGACTTTGATACTTGGAGTTATGTTATATTTCAATCAGGAAACTTTTCATATGACAAATATGTGTGTGTGTGTGTGTATAGTTATTATCTTTGTTTTAAAATATAAAAGCTTTCCTTCTGAAATGCCAATCTTTATTTTATTTTATATAATAAATAATTATTTATTGAGCTTCTACTTTGTTTCAGGGAGCTCTGGTAGCATAGTGCCTAAGGCACTTGACTGCTAACCAGAAGGCTGATCGTTCAAACCCACCAGCAACTCTTCGGAAGGAAGATAGGGCAATCTACTTCCGTAGTGATACTGCTTCAGAAACCCAAGGAGGGGTCACTATGAGTCGGGTCCGACTCGATGGCACATAACAACAACAACAACAACTTTGTTTCAGGCCCTTGCTGGGTGATGGAGAAACACTACAATACACAATTTATCTGTCTGTGGGACAGCTATCTTGCAATTAAGCAGGATCAATCTGTGGTAGGACTGAATTCCTGTGGCATCACTTTTTTCTCGTCCAAACCTTGAGCAAGATTTTAAATGCTTCTAAGCCTCAGTATCTTCATCCATGTTATAGTGGTCTTTAACTGCTAGTAAGTTCGTAATTTTTTTTTAATACATTTGGCGTATTTAATGCTGCTTGGCTAAGGGTTAAATTATTACTAGCTAATAATAATATTGTTGTTGTTACATGTATAAAATACAGAGGAGTGGAATAGAAATACACCTACATACCTGAACTTAAAGGGTATGGCTTTAATTCTATAACAGAATATGTCAATTTCACTAAAATTGACTTCTCTTGAAATATTGAATGCATGCCAATTATTATTAGTTTTGGATGCAATTCTGTATTTAGTGCTTTCCTTATATGCCCATGTTTTTGAACAGATGTATTGTTTGTTGGGAGTTTCCATTCATTGTAACTTTCAATACATTCAAAGATTTCATGAAAGAAGAAAAATAATAGCTATAAAATTTTCAATAGGTCAGTGGCTTATTTTGTTGCAAAGACATTTTTAAATAAAATATACATGGTTAAAAGAAGATAATGTATTAGGCATAATTTTTTCCTTTAGTCTTTATCTTTGACCCATTGGAAAGGTTTTATACAATTCTTTAAATTTTTATGAAATGGGACTTTTATAAAACATGTTGTTGTTGTTATGTGCCGTCAAGTCAGCCCCGACTCATAGCGACCCCTCCTTGGGTTTCCAAGGCAGTATCACTACAGAAGTAGATTGCCCAATCTCCAGTCCGAGAAGTGGCTCATGGGTTTGAACCTCCAGCCTTCTGGTTAGCAGTCGAGTGCCTTAGGCACTATGCTATCGGAGCTTCCATATATATAAAAATATATAACTGGGAAATGAATGGTGAAAACCAAAAGAGCACACCTACTGTTGTCTACTCGATTCTAATTCATAGTGACCCTGTTGGACAGGGTAGACCTTCCTCATAGTGTTTCCAAGGCTATAAATCTTTAGGGAAATCAGACTGTCATATCTTTTTTTAGCTGGTGGGTTCCAATTGCTGACCTTTCTGTTAACAGCCATGTGCTTATCCACTGTGGCACCAGGGCATGAAAGATGATTTAAAGGACACTATTGAACAATTATCCTCTTGGATAATTGGATAATGGGCCATAAAAGATGAAAATGGAACACCAGATGATCATTATGCTTTCAGGAAAAGTAAATTATTATTATAGAGCTTTTGCTCAAGCAATAATACATTTTCTGATTTCGTTCTTTGATACAGGCTTTCATCTCTCAGTTTAGACAACAGACATTGGTAATAAATCAATTAAGTGAAATTGTTTTGCTCAGACTCTCTAATTCTTAGTAACTACAGGCGTTTTTCTTCAGAGATTTGTAGCTATAGATATTTTTATTCATGGTGTTTTCACTGTTTTATATCATTACAATGGTGAGTGATAGTCTCATAGTCATCCCAGTTACAGGTCAGTCTCACCTACAGTCTCCTGTGTATTTATTGCTTACCACTCTTTCAGTCACTGTTATGTGTCTTGCTTACTTTGCTACTCCCAAATGATTACAGGCTATCTGATTGGACACAAAATCTTCTTTTTGATGATTTCATAATGCAGATTTTTTTTCCTATATTTTTTACTGCTACTCAGATTATTTTACTCATGGATATATCCTTTGATAGGACTATTATAATATTCAAAACCCCTCCACAATGGTTCAGTCCAAAGCCCTTGGACATGAGTTGCTCTTGTGGTGGTTTCCTGGATGGTAGGAGTCATACAATCAATGAACCAGGTCATTTTTGCCCTACATTACTATTCTGTGTTTCCAATAAAGTATATATATAGCTTTTCCTGTGACTTTCCTGTGGTATTCCAATTAGCTTGTGTATATACTTATGTTCTGGGTCTCTTTATGATCTCAACAATTGGCATTATTATGGTGTCCTGCTTTACTCTTTTCTTCAATTCTTATGCTATTGTCTTAGTTACTGTCAAGCCTCATTCTTCAGGAACATTATCTAAGGCCCTTTACACTTGCACTGCTCATTCATTGTTTTCTTTATGTTCTTTACACCATGTATTTTCATCTCCACGTGGCCACCACACAGTTTTCTGGTAGACAAGACCCTGACTGTGTTTTACACCATCTTTGTTCTCATTCTGAACCCAATAGTCTATACCTTGAAGAATCAAAAAGTTAAAATAACCATGAGAAAACTGAAGAGCTTTCTAAATTCCAACAAGGCAACACTTCGTCATTATTTTTAGTTTTGACTTCTAGTTCTAGTTAATTTCTTATTTTAACTTTCTACACATTAAGTGCCAGTGTTTTTATGCTCAGCATTATTTACAATCCTGTGTTATAGACCATGGTGGGGATGGCTTTTAATGGTGTACATTATTTCCAATAACAAAATCACAGCAGGATTGAGATGTGAAGGATTTACAAGAAGACTGTGTTGACAAGTCCCTTCACCATCCTTTCAGTGTTTGGGAAACCATGAAGCTTCATAACACGAAACCTGTGAGCTTTTTAAAATTGTGACAAAGGTGGTAACTGAACTGTCTCATAAAATTAAGCAGATTAATTGAGTACAGATGGGGGAAATATTAAAATTAGATCTAGATGAAAAGAGGAAAAATGTAAATTATAATATGTGAAGGAATTAAATATATGAAATTGCAATAAAAACTTTAAATAATGCATGCTTCCAAAACTGTTTGCAGGAAATTTCAAAATACTATACAATGTAATGATCGTTGATTTACTATGAGGCCTCGGAAGGAAGGTTGGGCAATCCTACTTCCGTAGTGATACTGCCTCGGAAACCCAAGGAGGAGTCGCTGTGAGTCGGGGCTGACTCGACAGCAAACAACAACAACAACAACAATGAAATTTAAATTTCCAATCACCCTCTTTGTACGGATGTCCTCCAAGACCCACAATTAGGAGTTAACATAATTTTACTCATAATTTTTAACTTTCTTTTTCTTTATCAAAATGTTGTAATTGCCTCAGATTGTAAATGTCTTAGTATCTGAAGAATCTCAATTAGCCCCTGCCTGCAGGGGTAAAATTCAGATAGTCTGTTATCTTTTCACCTGGGTTGAATGTCAGTTCTACTCTATTATGAGCAAGATGCTTAATATCCTTTGGCTTAGTGTCTTCATTTGTAAAAGGAGTTAGTAATGGTTTCTAAGCCATAGGGCTGCTTGTGGAATAAAGTAATTAGTTCATATAATGTATATAATAATTGTACTTCTGTTTCCATCCTTTGACTTTCACCTTATTTGTGTCTGTGAATCTAAAGTATGCCTGATGCAGGGTCATTGTCTGAAGATTCTGTGCCAAGTCAATGAGTTGTTAAATATCACTAAAAGACACACATTATTCTTGCAGGTATATTTTGAAAGAAATTAAATTGCCAGATTTTTCTTAAGATTTTTTGGCAAGAGAGAAGAGAAAGGCTGCTAGGTATTTTCATGGGACAAAGTCATGAATATTTTTAACTTTTTTTCCTCTAACACTTCATGATTATTCCTAGCAGATTCTTATGAACTCTAGATGCATATTTAATCTTATATTCAATCAATTTTACCCTGAACCCTGAGTATAATTATAAGAACTCTGATAGCATTATGAATCTCTGGTGGCATAGTAGGTAAGGCATTTTTCTGCTAACCAGAAGGTTGACAGCTGGTCTGTGGGAAGACGATGAGGCAATCTGCTTCTGTAAAGATTTATGGGCTTGGGAACACAGAGGTAGTCACTATGAGTCAGAATCAACTCAGTGGCTATATATATATATATATATATATATATATATATATAGCACAGTGGTTAAAACATCCAGCTGCTAACCAAAAGGTCAGCAGTTCAAACCCACTAGACACTCCATAGGAGAAAGATGAGGCAGTTTTTTCCATAAAGATTTCCAGCTTTGGAAACCTTATCAGGCAGTTCTACTCTGTCCTATAGTGTTACTATGAGTCAGAATATGGCAGTGGGTTAGTGGGTTTTTTGGGTTTTATAATGATTGTAGGTGACACACAACAACAAAGTTCTTTGATGAACCAGTTTGTTCTTTAGCAAATTGCAGAAACCTTATTAAATATTATAAAGATAACATGATTTCATATATGGAAGTGAGTACTTAGAAAATCATTAAGAATCCTGGAAATTAAGACTATAGGATGGGCCTCTATAGATGCCTCTCAGAACAATATAAAAGACCTAGGCTGTCAAGAGAGCTGTCTTTGTTGCAATCTTTGCCATCCTTTGTCAGAAAGATAATACTCAATGATCTAGAAAATATCCCAATGATCTTGAGTTACTATATCACATCTCTCCTAGCAAAACAGAAGCCTCTCATGCTACTGTGTCTCCTTTCAATTAGTTCTTTTACAAATTCAAGTCATACATGAGTATCTTGAAGAAGCAGCACCCAGAACATATATAGAAAACAAAATACAATGGTGTCTAGGATTATTTTTTTACATTTTATTTTTTAAATAATCTAAAGTTAAAATGGGAGCTCTGGTGGCATAGTGCCTAAGGCACGTGACTACTAACCAGAAGGCTGGTGGTTCAAACCCATCAGCCACTCTTTGGAAGGAAGATTGGGCAATCTACTTTTGTAGAGATACTGCCTCGGAAACCCAAGGAGGGGTCACTATGAGTCAAATCCAACTCTACAGCAGTGGGTGGGTAAAGTTAAGATATTTATAGATATAAGTCATGTCGTTGTTGCTGTTATGTGCCGTCGAGTTGGCCCCGACTCATAGCGACCCCTCCTTGGGTTTCCGAGGCAGTATCACTACGGAAGTAGGATTGCCCGACCTTCTTTCCGAGGAGTGGCTGGTGGGTTTGAACCGCCAGCCTTCTGGTTAGCAGTCAAGTGCTTTAGCCACTATGCTACCAGAGCTCCTGATATAAGTCATAGTCATTGTTAAATATTCAAACTATAGAAAAAGTGGTCTGAATCCTCAAATACATCCCTCCCATTGTCATGCTCAGTTTATCATCTTACTTCCTAATTCACATAGCTGAATATAATTTTCTTATCCAATTTCATAATCTTTATCCTTAGTTTGGAGTATTTTTTATTTGCAATTAGTATAATTATTGATGTAATTGGATTTAAGTTTACACGTTTGCAGTTATAGTTCTATATGTATCCAATCATTATTGGCTTCTTTGTTGCTTTTTACAGCTTTTTTAGAAGTTAAAGAGATATATTCTTGAGTCAATTTTTAATTCCTTTGTTGGTTTTCAACTACGATTTTTTTAATTAATTTCTTTCTGGTTGCTCTAGCAATTATAATACGCATTGTAACTTCTCTCAACTTACTTTATATTAAAACTACTTTAATTCCAGTAAATGATGTAAACTTTGTTTCAGTCTATGTCCAGTTTCTTCCCATTTCTATACATTGCATCTTCATATTTATAAGTTAAAAGTAAAATTTCATCCTATGGGGAAGTTTTACTCTCTCCTATAGAATCACTATGAGTTGGAATTGATCCAAAGGCATACAACAACAACAACAATATGTGACAAAGGAACAACAAAGAGGTATTTCAATGGAGCAAGGGTAGCTTTCAATAAATGGTGCTAGACCTTAACATTTCACAAAATTAATTCAAAATGGATAATAGCCCTAAATATAAAGTGTGAAATTATATAACATTTAGAAGATAAGATAGATTTGAATGTAGGTAACCTTGAATTTGGCAATGAGTTTCTATATATAATACCAAAAGTGTAACACACACAGAAGAAAAATTTGATCATTCATATTTTATTAAAATTAAAAAGATACGGCTTTTGAAAGACACTGTGAATAGAACAACAAGACAAGCCATGTCTGAGAGAAAATATCTGCAAAATGCATTATTAAGCAAAGAACTTGATTCAACAATTGCAAAGAACTCTTAACACTCAACACAGAAGAGAATTGGGGCCATCAAATGATATGTTGGGAAAGTATCTTTCAAAGAATATATATCCATTGAACAAAAACTGAGGAGAAGTTTTTCTTTTTCTTTTTTTTTTTCCCTAACTAGTAGACTGGGGTCTAGAAATCAAGGAGTAGAAGTAAAAAAAGACCTCTGTCACCATCACATCTAGTGAACTTTGATAGAATTTTGTTTTCTTTAAGAAACTTTAAATTGGTCCAGTCAATCTCCAATTTTCCTTCATTCTTACATATTACATCTTTGTCTTTATAGGTTGAAGACAAAATTTCATCCTATGTGTTAGTTCTGCTCTTCTTATAGAGTTGCTGTGAGCTGGAATTGCCTTGATGGCATACACAACAATAGTCTTTGACAGAGGAAAAACCAGGTGGCATTCAAATGAAAAAGGGATTGCTTTCATTAACTGGTGGTCATGTGTGTGTGTGTGTGTGTGTGTATGTGTGTATAACTCTGGGTTGGGAATACATAACATAGTTTTTGACTTCACAATATTCTAAATGAATTTGTTGACTTTCTAAAAAAACACAAATTAGCAAATCTGCCTAAGGAGACAAAACTGAAGATATAGCAACAATGGGATACATTAGAAACTAAGTAAAAGTTTTAACTTATAAAAGTCACATAGTATATTCAAGTTTATGTATAACTTTTTTCAAACTTTAAAGAACAGATAATACCAAGATATAAAAATACAGTACTTTTCTGAGAACTCGAACTAATTTTATGAGCCTATCATTGCTATAATACAAAAAGAAGATGTGAATAGCACAATAATTTAATAATGACCAGTTGCCAACAAGTTGATGATGACTTATGACAACACCATGTGTGTCAGAATGGAACCATGTTCCATATGGTTATCACTGGCATTTTTTTCAGAAGTAGATAACCAAGCCTCTCTTCCAAAGCACCACAGAGTGGACTCCAACCTCCAATCTTTTGCTTCTCAGGTGAGCATGTTAACCATTTGCACCAACAAGGGACTCCAACAGGGGATTTAATGTTACTACTAGCAAAAGTCACTTAAAAACCTATATGCAAACCCCTGCCCCCCCCCCAGAAAAAGCATATAAAATCCCGCTTTGATATGGTTGCATCACATGATAATTAAAGTTTATTCTAAGAGTACAAATATAGTCCCTTTTAGTGGGCTATTAATGTTACATAACATCTCAGATTGGAAGAGCCTCTCATGTTATGTCACCATAGCAGGGGATCAGATATTCTCTGCCGAGTTTTCTATTTTTATTTCTACTAACATGACAAATAGCACTAAAGATTCAATTCCATTTAATTCTTCTCAAAGTGCAAAATTTCCCCAATGTATTAAAAAGAAAGTGTTCATAATTGATGGCTAGTTTGACACAGGGGAATAGCTCTGAGATATGAGGAAAGTTGAAAGTGTTTTGGCTTTCTGGACTTCAGCCATTTTTCTCAGCAAACACCTAATGACAAGGAATCTCTATGGAACACATCCACCCTCCATGGTCTCAGTTCAATCTCCAGTCCTGAATGAAATAAAAAAGTGATAAAATGGGAAAAGGATGAAATAGAGTGCCGAGAATAAGATGAGGTCTAAATAAGATTGCAATAGCTATGATACCTGAGCTCTAATATGGGTATAAATCTGATACAACTTTTTTACAGGAGTATTTGATTTGAAAGAAATCAAAATTTCTTTCAACTTTCACAAATTCTGCAGATAATTTAACCAGGTATGTTTTCTTTATTTTGTATCACTAATTTGCTTGAGATTTTCTCTTTGGAAAATGTTAATAAGACTTTTAGCTAGAGAAAGTAAGACTTGGGGCAAGGAATTGTAAATTCTGGACTTACAGTTTTGGTCAAATGCTTTTATGTTAACAAAAAAATATTTACATCTATGTTTATTTGGTACATAATATTTGCTTTTCACTGAGAAGAGAAAATGGATTAAAAGTTGATTTCTGCAATATTTGGATTGACTGATTGATTGGTGTTAAAACTTTCCTTCTTTCTTACTAAGGAGAGGAGATTTTACCAAAGCATAATAACGTCATTTATAATTATCTCAGTTTATCCCAGCCCACCCAAGCCCATAGACTAAAATGACATTGTTGTTGTTGTTGTTATTTGCCATAGAGTCGGCCCTGACTCATAGCGACCCCTCCTTGGGTTTCCGAGGCATTATCACTACGGAAGTAGGATTGCCCAACCTTCCTTCCGAGGAGTGGCTGGTGGGTTTGAACCATTAGGAGCCCTGAAGACATGGGATGACGTTCTGGATTTTTTACTTGCTGGTTGTATAATCTTGACTATAACTTTATAATTTAACTTTATAACTTAACTTTTCTGAGTCTTAATTTCCTTATATGAAATCTATACAAAGTTACTTCCCATGTGGATTTCTGACTTTTTTCTTTCTCCCCTTCCCATGCTCTACTGATTTCTCATTTACTTTCCCTAAAAGACAGTCCTCATTACATAGGAGACTGCCCTAATGAAAACATATCGCAAAAGTAGGATGAAAAATTTTAGTCTCAAGAGATAATGCCCTAGAAGGGCGTCCCCTTTTCACCACAAGTGATAACTATTGATTTAAATATCCTTTGGAGTGGTTTAGTTTTAGTTATTTTGTCAAGGCATACAGTATTCACTCATTTGATTCTTTTTTACACTTAACATTGGTAAGAAAGTGTAATATAGCAACAAACCATTTAGAAGATATTATCAGGGAATTACGTTTTTCAGCCTAATAAATTATAAAGGAACATCATGTGTCCTTTTAAGTGAAACATACTGCCATTTGAAAACAAAATATATATTACTTCTTACAGCTGGTAGTTCAAACCCACCAGCGACTCCTCAGAAGGATTTTCGGCAATCTACTTCTGTAGTGATACCGCCTCAGAAACCGAAGGAGGGGTCGCTATGAGTCTGATCCGACTCTATGGCAGTAAGTAGTAGTAACCTTTTAAGGTAGAGATAAGTGTTATGAAGAAGCTCTGTTGGTGTAGTGGGTTAAGGCATTTGGCTGCTAAACATAAAAGTTGGTGGTTCAAACCCACCAGCACTCTGTGGAAGAAAGATTGACAGGTTTGCTTCCATAAACCTTTATACCCTTAGAAACCCAACAGGGGTCACTATGAATTGGAATCCACTCGATGGCAGTAAGTTTAGTTTTGAGGGTTTTTTTTTTTTTGACAATTATCATGAAAATCATTTATGACTCATTTAATGATATTTAAAAGGGTTTTACATCAACTCCCTATATTAATTATCTCATTTCAAATCAAAACAAAATTTTTTGTGGTCCTCTTACTTTTAGATCCCTTTAGGGATTCTACTATTGAGTGTAATGGAAAGAGCCCTGAAGACATGGGATGTTGTTCTGGATTTTTTACTGGCTGGTTGTATAATCTTGAATATATTAGCTAACTTTTCTGAGTCTTAATTTCCTTATATGAAAAATAGGGAAAATAATCTCTTTGTCTAATCAGATTGTTATAAACTTTAATGCTCACATACTGTATGTAAAATCATTTTCAAATGGAACAGTTTTTTCATTTGAACTGACATCATCTTTCTTCCACAATCTTCAATAGAGACTGACACAACACTTCAATTTTTCCAAACAAACAAACAACAACAAACCAGGCTTTCTTTCAGCTAAGAGAGTCTTGCATTTCTAGACATATTTTTTATGAATATTCAAATCACAGCCTGTCTCCCTAGATTCCATTTTACACTGCTCCAGAGAAGCTGCAGAGAAAATACAGGCAGAATGGATTATTTTACAATCTATGGACATATTGCTAATTATTTTAATTTTTGCCTGAGGAGGAAGAATTGTGTTGCTGGGTATTTTTCAAATATAACTTCTCTTATTAGGTCAGAAAAATCCTAGTTAAAGGCTACCCTTTCTGTATCAAGAAGATTTCTGCTGTAATCAGAAATGTAAAAGGTAATCATTGGCTTGACAATGTTCTACTTTTTAACAACTTTAACTGAAACATGTTTTTGCTTTTTGTGACGATTATTATTACTTCATCTATTCATATTCTGCACTGGCAAATTGGTCATGTTAGATTAGTTATTCTCTTAGAGTCCAATGTTAACTGCAAGATATGTTGTGTAATGCCACTTTGACAGGAATATACCACAAATGGGATGGCCTTAAGAAATAGGAGTTTATCCTTAAAATTTGGAGACTTTAAGTCTGAGTTCAAAGTGCCAGGCTCTAGGGGCTCAGTGAAAACCCCTTGACCTTGGGCTTCAGCTTTGCCTCTTGCTCCCAGCCCACTGAAGCTAGAGGCATCTCTTCACTCAGGCATCTACTGGCTGCTGAGGCTAACAAGCTCAAGGTCAACAAATACAATGGCACAGTCCTGATGTTACCAAACCACACAGCAGGCCATTAACTTAAGTCCATTGTAAGTCCCAAGGCCGGCAGAGCATAGCAGGCTGCTGAGCAATGACACGGCTACATGCAGGGTCCAAGCATGCCATAGGCTAGAGACCTTTCCCAAGGCTTCTCCTTATATACAGGAAGCAGACCACATCCCAAAGGCAACTACTCAGCTGCTTGTGATAGATCCCACCATGGAGTTGATTGGCAGTCTTATCATGGGGAATAATTACCACCGGCTGCCCAGATACTTAACCAGGCCCAGCCAAGTTGACACACAAACATAACTACCACAGGGGTTGTGGGAGGTAAGTAATAGAAAATGGCAAGAGGGAAAAAAAAATATTATTATTATTATTTTTTAAGAAAAACAGAAGATAGGTCATTTCTTTAAAAGTGTTTCCTCTTGGGAAATCTCAAATAACTAAAATTGCTTGGACATAATTCTGAGTGGATATGAAAAGAAGAATGGCAATAAAGGTAATATAAAATCTGGATGCTTTAGCATCACCACTTGATTGGGGTCTTTGCAATATAGACCAGTTATTTGTTTAGGCTTGCTACCTTCAAGAAAATTAGATGGAGGTTGGACTTCTGGAAAGAAGTACTAGCTAGACGAAAGGATTGGAAATTTTTTGGAGTGATTTAAGAGGCAGGAGCTCTGGTGGTGTAGTGCCTAAAGCACTTGACTGCTAACCAGAACGTTGGACAATCTAATTTCCTAGTGATACTGCTTCAGAAACTCAAGGGGGGGTCGCTATGAGTTGGGTCTGACTCGATGGCAAATAGCAACAACAACAATTTCAGAGACATGTTGAAAAACTTCATCTTAGCTGGACTTATAATTTCTACCAGAGAATTTTATCTCCTTTAGTATGCAGCTTTGATCACCACAGAAATGTCATGCTTCACAACCACCCCAGCCAACACTGGTACTCCCAATAAAGGTGATATTTGAAGATGTGGTCTCTCAAATTTTCACCATTAAGAAGTCACTCAGCATACTTTTTCTGTAGCCACCATTGTTTTAAAAGTTTTGTTTAAAATAGAACTTATCGATTTATAAGCCTTTTCACTATATCTTTTTAAATAATAAAAATGCATTTCATGGAAAAAGGCATTTATTTTAAGATGGACAGAAGGCAAAAACATTTGGGAAAATTATAGATCTGAACTTATTAAAATATTTTAAATAATTTTATAGAAAATTTGACAAAGATAAAATTAAAAGACAAAGATTAAAGTAAACTATGTGGGATATCTGTGAAAAAGTCTAATAGCTTAATAGTAAAATGTCCATATAAATAAATAAAAAGAAGATGGAAGATCTCATAGAAAAAATGATCAAAGGACATTGATATGCAATTGAGGGAGAAAAACATACAAATGGCTAATTCATTAAAGAATAAATGTCCCACTCCATTAAAAATCACAAAATGTACTGAACTATCAATCAGATGCATTTTCATGTAACAAATAAGCAAAGATAAAAAGTATGACACATTGTCTTGCCAAGAAAGAGAGAGGTGAAGAATGGACAATCTCATATATCAATTTAGTGAGATGGGTTTTAATACAAATGAACAGAAAGTTTTTAAAATATACATTTATAATGCTATATCTTAAATAAATAATTATGTATACCCAATAAAACTTTAGCCCAAAAGTATGCTTATTATGTAATAGCAAAAATTGAAAACATCCACACAATAAAATATCAAAAGTCCATCTTTCAAAGCAAATATAGACGGCATGAAAAGGAGTCTGGTAGTGTAGTGCATAGTGCCTAAGGCACTTGAGTGCTAACCAGAAGGCTATCGGTTCAAACGCACCATCCACTCCTTGGAAGGTTGGGCAATCTACTTCGGTAGCGATACTGCCTCAGAAACCCAAGAAGGGGTTGTTATGGGTCGGGTCCGACTCCACGGCACATAACAACAACAACAAAGGCATGGAAAAATATTTAGGATAATTGTTGAGTATTAGGTTGTTGTTGTTATGTGCCGTCGAGTCGGCCCCGACTCATAGCGACCCCTCCTTGGGTTTCCGAGGCAGTATCACTACGGAAGTAGGATTGCCCGACCTTCCTTCCGAGGAGTGGCTGGTGGGTTTGAACCTCCAGCCTTCTGGTTAGTAGTCAAGTGCTTTTAGCCACTATGCTACCAGAGCTCCTGAGTATTAGGTTATAAAATAATATTTACTATATGTATAGTCATATATGTATCTCCCTTAGAACACACAGGTAACTACATATATTACTACATATACTATATAGTTCAATAACATGTATATAGTTATTATCCTTGTGTATTCTAATTAAAATTTATTTTTGATTTTGTCATATTAGTTATTTGAATCTTTAGTTTTGCTGTATTTTTTAGTTTTAAAACTTTTTATTGTGATTTGTGTGAGTTTGCAGAGCAAGTTGGTTTTCCATTCAACAGTTCTTCAACATTTTGTTTCATGAAATTGGATACTATTCCCACAATGTAATAATATTATTCTCACTTCCTCCCTGGAGTTACCATACCCCTTTGTCCTCCCTTGTGATACATATTTGATTTATTTTTTCATTTGAAAAATAGGAAAACTATAAAATCAAAAGAGCTTTACTCTTTTTTTTTTTTTTCCTGATGAAAATAATGTCTTTGTTGGTGGTGTAGTCCCTGTGGTATTTGACTGCTAACCAAAGGCTTGAGGTTCAAACTCAGAAGTCACTCCTCGGAAGGAAACTGGGCAATCTACTTCCTTAGAGCTTCCGTCTTGGAAACCCAAGGAGGGTCTCTGTGAATAGGAAATGACTCGATGGCAGTGAGTGTGGTTTTTTTGGATCTGCCATTCCAGCTCCTAGCAACCCTTACAGGACAGAGTAGAACTCTCTATTAGGTTTTCCTAGGCTGTAACCTGGGAGCTCTGGTAGCATAGTGCCTAAGGCACTTGACTGCTCACCAGAAGGCTGACGGTTCAAACCCACCAGCCACTCCTCAGAAGGAAGGTTGGGCAATCCTACTTCCGTAGTGATATTGCCTCCGAAACCCAAGGAGGGGTCACTATGAGTCGGGGCCTACTTGACGGCAAACAACAACAACAACAGGCTGTAACCTTTAGGGATATAGGTCAGGTGGTAACTTTTAAGGATCCAAATCTGCAAGTCTTTTCTCCTTCTGAACAGATAGTGGGTTCCTGCTGTCAAACTCAGCCGCCAAGCCCTTAAGGACTACCAGTCCTTCTTCATTAGAAAGTTAATACATGCTCACAGCAGACAAATAAATACTCGAAGAAATACAATGTATAAATATAAAATTATTCTCATCCAGCAATAACCACTGTTAACATTTGCATAGGCCTGTAAAAAGTTTTCTATGTATATATATCCTGTTGCCACAGTAAAATGTTATCTCTAGGGGGTGATTTAGAAAATAAGTTTTAACCTCTGTTGTACCTTCTTTAATTCCTGGTAAAGGAACATAGTTTTGAACAGTTAAGAATGTTCACTTTGTCTGACTGCGGTATCACTAGCTGCGTGGAGAAAGGGAATGATGACCTTGGAATTCTAAAATGGAATAATAGATTAAAAGGGAGAAATTAACTGAGTTGGTGAGCAAAGGAGAGTCAGAAGGAACTAAAGATAGACCTTACCATCTTCACTATTTTGTTCAAGGTGTGAAAACATCTTTGTTGCTATTTGCAGCTGTTGAGTCAATTCTCACTCATGGAGACCTCATGTGTGCACAACAGAGTAGCTCCATAGGGTTTTCAAGGTTGTGATATTTTGGATGCAGACTGCCAGGCCTGTCTTCTGAAGAGCCTTTGGGTGGGTTCAAACTGCCTGCCTTTCAGCTAGTTGTCAAGCACTTTGTATTGCACCACCCAGGGAACCTAGGAAAAACATCCTACTGCCCTCCAGTGACTTCCTGTCTTCTCTTCCAGAAACAGAGTGCTACTTGCAATGACTTACCTCTCTCCCAAGTCAGAGTTTTTTAAAACATTCTCCAGAAAATGAGTCACTTCCATTTTTAAATCAGTAAAATGCAAAGTAGGATCCATATAAGTGCCCCAGCAGGTGACCTCCTGAAGTGTGAGGAAAATACTAGTAGTTCTCTTAATATTTATGAAATCTTTCATCTCAAATTTCAATTCTATTTTATATTGTATGTAATATTGCAATGTAGTACTATATGTTTGTAATTTGCAGGTAAATGAATATAGTTGGTCAGTCCTTCTGCTGTTAGAGGAGTGCAAAGAAAAAATTTGAAGAAGGTATTTGTAAAAGTAAGTCCCCTATGTTATTAAATTCAAGCATTCTTTATTCTTGCATCCTGACTAGTTTATTCATAAAGATCTTAGTAATTTAATTCTCATATTAAATTAAATCTCGAGAGTTTACTAATATAGAACTATTTTTATTTCTGAGACAAAAATTGAATACATATATAAATAAATAAACTGAAGCTCAAAAAAAAAAAAAATTTCCAGAATTTTCTCCAAAGAACACCTCAATAATTTGCTGGCAAAATTAAATCACATGACTTTACATAATCTAAATTTAGAACTGTCTTAGATAGTCTGGCTCGTTGGTTTAGTGGTATGATTCTCACTGTGGGTGTGAGAGGTCCCAGGTTCAAATACTGGACGAGCCTCACATTATCGTTGGGTGCTCTGGTGCTGTAGTGCCCAAGGCATTTGACTGCTAACCAGAAGGCTGGCGGTTCAAACCCACCAGCCACTCCTTGGAAGGAAGGTTGGGCAATCTACTTCCGTAGTGATACACCCTCAGAAACACAAGGAGGGGTTGCTATGAGTCGGATCCAACTTGAAGGCAGTGAGTTTGGTTGATGTAAAAGATAAAAATGTGATCTATTATATATAAAATCAAATATTAACATATTTGAACATAAATAGATGACGTTTAAGTACATGAAATATCTTGTTCTATTAAGTAGAAATTGTGTCTACCATATTAATTTTCATATAGAAATATTTTCACCATAGATGGAAAAAAAGCCATGGTACCTAATATCTATCGAACATACCCTATGGGCTAAGCATTGTTCTAATATTGCACCTTTTATAACTCTTAATTCTTACAGCAATCCAATGAAGCATATTTCATTATTCTTCCATTTTACAATGCAAAAACTGACACAAAGGGCTTAATGGACTTGCTCAAGGTCACACAGCTAGAAAAGATAAGAAATAGAATTTGAAACCTTGATATTAGTTTGACTCTAGAGTTTCGCTGTCCTATTTCTTAGGAATTTCGAAGTGGTGGAAGTGAGGTATAAACATTGTATTTTTAGAATATACCTTTCATGCTGGATTGCAGGAATGAAAGCCATGGTATATAGAGTCACTATAAAAGATATGCTTGCATGTAATATGCATTTCTATGCTTACAAGAATTTAAAGGAACCCTAGGGGAGCAATGGTTAAACACTTGGCTTCTAACTGAAAGTTCAGTGGTACGAACCCATCAGGAGCTCCACAGGGGAAAAGCCTTGATAATCTGCTCTATAAAGATTTGTTGTTGTTGTTGTTATGTGCCGTCGAGTCGGACCTGACTCATAGTGACCCCTCCTTGGGTTTCCGAGGCAGTATCACTATGGAAGTAGATTGCCCCA
>NW_006922470.1:328936-338257 GCF_000298275.1 Orycteropus afer afer
TCAAGTGCCTTAGGCACCATGCTACCAGAGTAAAGATTATAGCCTATTAAACATTATAGGCAGAGTTCTATTCTGGCCTATCAGGTTCACTGAGTCAGAATATACTCAATGGCACAAAACAACACTAGTCTGAACATCTAAAGTACAAAGTATATAGACTGAAATCAGATTACCACACTGGACTTAAGTTTCCTTGCTCGCACAATTCTATGATGTCATTTCCCTTTCCATTTCACTTTGTAGGAAATTTTCTGAACTGATTTCAGAAACTTGAAATCATGGA
The DNA here is from genome assembly GCF_000298275.1 of Orycteropus afer afer. Taxonomy (NCBI): domain Eukaryota; kingdom Metazoa; phylum Chordata; class Mammalia; order Tubulidentata; family Orycteropodidae; genus Orycteropus; species Orycteropus afer. Next base: position 329,220 of record NW_006922470.1, read on the forward strand.
CCAAGGAAATAACTCAAGAGTGACTGAATTTGTATTGCACAGTCTTTCAGGTTCTCGAGAGCTACAACTATTCTATTTTGCATTTTTCACACACTTCTATTTGTCAATTGTGCTGGGAAACCTCCTCATTGTGCTCACAGTCCTCTCTGAACCTGCGCTCCACACGCCCATGTACTTCCTGCTCAGCAACCTCTCCTTCATTGATGTGTGTCTATCCAGTTTTGCCACTCCCAAAATGATTATTGACTTCCTCACGGAGCATAAAACCATCTCCTTTGAGGGCTGCATGGCCCAGATATTCTTTCAACATGTCTTTGGTGGTGGTGAAATGATGCTCCTTGTGGCCATGGCATATGATAGGTATGTAGCCATATGTCGACCCCTGCAATATGCAGCCTTCATGAGTATACACAAGTGCATAGGCCTTGTGGTGGGCTCCTGGCTCATTGGCATCCTGCACTCAGCAAGTCAGTTTGTCTTCATAGTAAAGCTTCCATACTGTGGTCCAAACAATGTTGACAGCTTTTTCTGTGACCTTCCCTTGGTTATTAAACTGGCCTGCACTGATACCTATGTCCTTGAGATACTGATGCTTTCATACAGTGATCTCGTGAGTATGAGCTCCTTTGTGCTCTTGTTCATCTCCTACACAGTCATCCTGGTCACCGTGCGACGTCAATCATCAGCTGGCATGGCCAAGGCTCGGGCCACACTGACTGCCCATGTCACCGTGGTGATCCTCTTCTTTGGGCCCTGCATCTTTCTCTATGTCTGGCCTTCCAACAACTTCCCAGTGGATAAAGTTCTTTCAATATTCTATACTGTTTTCACCCCTCTCTTAAACCCTTTGATCTACACATTAAGAAATAAGGAGGTAATATTGGCCATGCAGAAACTGAGAAAGCAAAAAGTAAGTTCCTAACAGTTTCTTGGCTCTCTCTTGTGATAATGGCAACTGAAGGCACCCACTTATGTCCTTGGCTATTCAAACTATTTATATTTGAAGAAAGGAATTAAATAGATTGAGAAAGTGTCTTGTATATCTTGCAGTGTGAACTCTCACTACAAACTATCCAAATTTAAAGACTAACTAGTAATAGCTTTGGTGAATCTATTAACTGAACCCAGAAACCAAATAGATTTATGCATTAAACCATGTAAATGTAGCATATTTAACTATGCTACAAATAATAATAAAGGGAGCTCTGGTAGCATAGTGGCTAAAGCACTTGACTGCTAACCAGTTCAAACCCACCAGCCACTCCTCGGAAGGAAGGTTGGGCAATCCTACTTCCATAGTGATACTGCCTCGGAAACCCAAGGAGGGGTCGCTATGAGTCGGGGACGACTCGATGGCACATAACAACAACAACAAATAATAAAATTTAGGCCCATAATCAATATTTCTTTGTCTCAACATATTAAATTGGAACTCAGAATTGCCAAAGTTAGTGGTTCAATGACAACACAGTAAAATAGATCTCTTTCCATAGATAAATAGGACTTTTTTCAACATTACTGTTAAAGATACATCCTTACTCTATGTATTCTTTAACTGATCTCCATTCCTGCCATTAAATCTATACCACCTGTGAGGGTTAAATTTGCGTGTCAAATTGGCTGGGCCATGATTCTCAGTGGCTTAGCAGTTACGATGTAGTCGTTCAACATGTGAACTAATACAATGTAACCACCTCCTTGATGATATCTGTTATGAACAGCCAATCATCTGAAAGCGGTTTTCCTTAGGGGTATGGCCTGTTTCCAATGTATATGGATGTTCTGGAAAAGCTTGCTCATCATCATCTGAATCAGGTTCTTTGGATCTGAGCAGCAACATGACGTATTATCTGCAGATCATGGGATTCATTAGCCTGCACAACCTTTGAGCCAATAGCCAACCATATTACCTGCCAATCTTAGGTTTGTCAGATGCTTTAGTTAAGTGAGACAGGAGAAGTCTCTGGCTTGCTGTCTGACCCACCACCTAGGGACTTGCAAGCTTTTACTATATTGTGAGCCATTAATCTGAGATAAATCTCTTTCTGTCTATCTATCTATCTATCTATCTACATATATAATTTACACTGGTTTTATTTCTCTAAAGAACCCACCCAGAGACACTACTCAATAAAGCATAAATGAGTATACATATTTTGCAAAGCTCTCAAAAATCATAAGATCATTAGTTTGACATGTTATAAGAAGTCTACATTTTTACTATCCTTTGTGAATTACTATTATGTATGAACTATTACAGGACATGTTTTCTTTGTTTTTATAGGATTTGTTCTTATAACAAAAGATAAATCATCTTAGAAAACAAGAAAATGAGATTCCCTGTTTTTTGCTTATGAAGTGATGCTTACTTGATTTGGACTAAACTAATCCTTACTAGTAAAACTATTTTCTTTTCCTACCAAATTAATACTTCTATCAAATTCGTGCTTCTTCTCCTCAACTAGATAAATATGAAAATGTATACAATGTTAAAGCAATATATTTAAATAAAACTTTTAAAGTTTCAAAATAATATTTAATTTACAATTATTTTTACCAGTCATCATTTGAACTGAGATCATATTCTAATTAGGGACAATCATCTTGACCTGACTTTTAATTTTTAAAGAGAAAGCTATATCCAAAAGTGAAATTTTGCTTTTGAAATTATGTGGAATAGGATTTAATATCAGTTTTACTTTAAATAATGTTTAAGTCATTTCTCACTTCTAACTTCACCATTCTGCAAGGAACTGTTGATTCTTTTCTGAAATATGTAATGAAAAAAAATGTAGTATAGTAATGCATCAAAGAATGATTGTGACAATGATGATATTAAAGTCAATCTTATATTTAACGATCACTATATATAATTTAGAAGCTCTGGTGGCATATACCTAAGGCATTTGACTGCTAACCAGAAGGCTGGTGGTTCAAACCCACCAGCCACTTCTCAGTAGGAACATTGAGCAATCTACTCCCATAGTGATACTGCTTCGGAAACCCAAGGAGGGGTTGCTCTGAGTCAGACCCGACTTGAGGGCTGCGGTGTAGTAAATTACTTAGTGTGGCTTTTCTACCCATAAGTCTTTGTAAACTCCAAGGTGGGAATTGCTATTAGCAACTGAGGAGATCCTGATTTTAAAGTTGCCCACCTGGGTTATTTCTGTTGGGCATGGCACAATACAATGTTCTGGGAGGTTCCCACTCTCTCTCACATGCTTAGAGTTCTGATGCTGTGATTGGCTAGTTTGACCACCCTTCGCGGCTCAAAAGTAGGCCTCCTGGAGACAGAACTCTCTCTCACTGCTGGTGGAGCAGGACATGCTGCCAAAAGAGACACGCACCCCTGAAAGAGACACCCGTTGCTGGGAAAGAGACACAAGAGACATGCAGTGCTGAGTGAGACACCGAGGGACTAGCACTGCTAGGAGAGAGACTGTGAGAGACTGTTGGCTGAGGAACGGTGGGCTGGGAGAGAGACTGAGCGTTCTTCCTGAACGTGAGTTGTAGCCTGGTGCTTCCCTAATAAACTCTATAATCTTTGAGTTCTGTGTGGCCACTGCAGCAAATTATCGAACCCAGGAGAGAGGTGGTGGTGCTTTGGGAGGAATGGTTGGTGAAAGGGCTGGAGGGAGGCAGCATGTCTGACCTTGCAGTAGTAATAGGCCTTGGATTATTGCTGGTAATCCTGTCTTCCTCTCGTGGGATTACAGGAGGTCAGAATATGAGGCCTCCTTGCTGTTTTTGCAAGAGCAGTGAATTTTGTTAGGTTTTTGGTTTCATATATAATTTACAAGGAGCTCTGGTGGTACAGTGGTTAAGGCATTTGGCTGTTAACCCAAAGGTCTATGGTTGAAACCCACCAGCTGCTCCCCGGAAGAAAGATCAGGCATTCTGTTTCCATAAAGATTGACAGGCTTGGAAACTCAGTGGGGGTTGCTATAAGTTGGAATAGACTCAATGGCAGGTGAGTTTTTTTTTTTTTTTTTAATATATACAGTTTACAAATTATGTCTTTATATATTATCTCAATTTATCTTTCTATTCTGACCATGTTAAAGTTTAGGTAATCATTAAGCCTTCAAGTAAAAATATCTGAATTTTAGAAGCATTCTTTAAAATAAACAGTTGATCTCATGACATCTGAAAGAGTAGAAACTTTAGGAGTAGAATGATAATAGGAAAAGATTTCAGGTAATCAAAATGATGAAAGGCCATCAGAGGGAAATTTTATCCTTCAACAGTGTGAAGTAGAATTAGATCCCTTAGATCCACACCATTCATAGGCAATTACTTCAGTAAAGGTGTGGTTTAGAAGAGTGCTCTGTGCAGCACAAGGAAAAGATCAAATATGTATTCTGATTGGTCTCTATATAGAAAAAGACTTTACACTTGGCAAATATAATCCTGGGATTGTCCATATTTGAATTCAAAGTTTGAATTTATACTCTCTGCATAGTCAGAGGGAGATCTGGTGGCATAGTGCCTAAGGCATTTGACTGCTAACCAGAAGGATGGTAGTTCAAACCCACCAGCCACTCCTCAGAAGGAATATTGGGCAATCCATTTCCATAGTGATACCACCTTGAAACCCCAAGGAGGGATTGCTATGAGTCAGATCTGACTTGATGGCAGTGAGTTTGTTTTTTTAGAAGAGCTTTAATTTGAAAACTTCAATATAAAATATAATTCACTCTAGAAGTCAATAAAATTCTTGGCACGTTTTGACAAATGAAGACAAAAGCTTCTCTGGTGAGTCATACCCTTAAAACTGGCCACATAGGATTTTGACATGTGAAGTCCTGATAAATTTGAGTATGCAATCAAATTGACACTACACATGAGGAGACTATCTACAATGAACAAGATAAATGGTAGACTAACTTCCCCTCTCCCACTTGAGCAAGTAATTAACTATTTTATATATATTAAGTAAGTATATCTAAAATAAGGAGTTCTTTTGGGGCAGAACCTAAGACATTTGACTGCTAACCAGAAGGTTGGTGGTTCAAACCCACCAGACACTCTGCAGAAGGAATACTGGGCAATCTATTTCCATAAACATTTATTGCCTTGGAAACACAGTGGGGTTGCTATAGTCAGAATCTACCTGATGACAGTGGGTTTGGTTTTGGTTTATCTAAAATGGCTAAATATCCAAAGTGAACAAAAAGGAATAATATTGCTGTCAAAAAAGAAAAACAAGCAAGTTATGCTTTGGGGAAGATGACTTTTTTCTTCTCATGTATTTCCTCTACTATGTACCACTGAAAACATGGACATTTTCTATAAAACAAATAGGATTATAAGAATTGGAGTGAAGAAGACAGACTAGATATGGACTCAGGAAATAACCTAGTGGTAAGTTCCCTGTATTTCATTTTTGCACACACACACACACACATACTAGAGTTGGAGGGCAAGAAGTCTCCAATATATGAAATGCCAATGGGTGCAGGTGAAAGAAAGAAAAGAGACAGGGGGAGGAGGAGGGAGGGAAAAGAAAGAGAAGGTAAGGAAGGAATGAGGTAAGGAAAGAGAGAAAGAAGAAGGAGGGAGGGAGGGAGAAAATGAATGAAGGAAGGAAGGATGAAAGACCTACTCCCTCTATCCATAGACCAGGAAAGAGATAGCCTAACAAGACAGAAAATTATTGGGTAGTAATTACTCTACTGCCAGCAAACACCACAGGAAAAAAAAAAAAAAAAAAAACTTTGGCCTAATTCCACTCCTGCCACCAAAGTTCAAGTGAAGAGTTTGACTCTATTCCTCCTTCACACATGATCAACTTCCCCAACATCCCCAGTGGTGACAGAGAGATTAGAATTATCTGCCAAATATTTTAAAGTAATCACAATAAAAAATGTTTCAATGAGCAATTATAAACACTATTGAAAACAAATAGAAAAAAATCTCAGCAGAGAATTAGGAGACATAAAAAAATGAAATGGAAATATTAGTAATAATCAAAATATAAAGAAAGAAACAATCAAATCAAGGGATGAGCTTAACAGCAGTATGGAAGAAAAAAAGAACAGTGAACTGAGCAAAGAACAATAGAAATTACATAATCTGAAAGAAAATATAAACTAACAACAAATGAACAGAATGCCCCACCATCAAGGAGGTGGAACATAAATTCTCACTCCTTAAGTATGGGATACTCATAGTGACCCTCCTCCAAAGAGGAAAAAGTATGTAAAGAAAGATGAAAAGACTAACTTTACAATGAGAAAACTGGCAAATAATATGTGAGTCAGATAATCAAGGTCAATGTCAGTAGTGATAAATTATGTAGATAATATGTACCCTTTATATCATGTGATGATAATGACACATTTTCCAGTGGTCTTCCTCAAAAAATTCCATAATCCCAGGCTAATCATGAGAAAAACATCAGGCAAGTCACAATTGAGGGAAATTTTGTAAAGTGACTAACTAGGAAAATTCAAACTATTAAAATCTTCAAAAACAACCTCTGAGAAATAGCCAAGAGGAGCCTAAGAAGACCTAATAGCTGAATGCAATGTGATACCCTTACTCTGGATAGCATCCTGAAATGGAAAATGTATGTTACCCAAATAAAAAAAGAAATCTGAATCATAAATAGATTTTAGTTAAAAATAATATATCAATATTAGTTGATTAGTTGTGACAAATGTACCATTCTATTGTAAAAATTTAATGACTGAGGAAGTTAAGAGAGTGTATGTGAACTTCTCCCTACATTCAATTTTTTTTTTTCTGTAAATCTAAATCTAACTTAATATTAAAAAAAAGTCACAAAGATGGAACAGACTTCAGAGAACTATTGGACAATAACAAAAATTCCAACATTTGTGTCATCAGAATCCCAGAAGGAAAAGAGAATAAAGTGGAGTTCAAATCTCTTGAAACAATGGCTGAAAATGTCCCAAATTTAGCAAAAGTCATACATTTACAGATTGAAGAAGCTGAGCAAACCTTGAACATGATAATCTCAAAGAAATTCCTACCAAGAAATTCACACATAATAGCCATATTTGTGATAACTGAAAACAAAGAAAAATATTGAAAATAGTAAAATAGAAACAATACCTCACCTATAGGGGAAAAAATTATTCAAATGAAAATGGCTTTATCATCAAAAGCCATGTTGATCAGAATGTAGTGCAAAATATGTCAAATACTGAAATAAAAGAACAATAACTGAATCCAATACCTCTTAAAAATATCCTTCATAAATGAAGAATAAATAAATAATTTTGTCAGGTGAAGAAAAAAACTAAGATAATTTTTCACCAGCAGACTGACCCTAAAAGAACGAATAAAGGAATAAACAGAAAATAACCAGTAAAATAAGGGATATTGAAACATCTGGAAGGAAGGAAGAACATGGTAAGCAAAAATATAGGTGCATGTAATAGAATTTCTCCCATCTCTTGAGTTGTCTAGACCATGATTGTTCGTCCACTTAAAGTGGAAAATGTTAAAACAAGTAAACTGTGATTAATTTGTAGGTATAATATCCAAGTAGCTTTAGTAGCATAATGAGTAAGGCATTTGGCTGGTAACCAAAGGTCAGTAGTTCAAACCCACCAGCTGCTCTGTGGAAGGAAGATGGGGTGATCTATTTCTATAAAGATTTAAAGCTTCAGACCTACTGAGGGTCGCCATGAGTCACAATCAACTCCATAGTAGTGAGGAATGCAATATCTAGAGCAACCTCTACAAATGTTGTCAAAAGAAATACATTCAAACATTGTAGTTAAATCAAAAGGTCATTTCAATAACTATGCAAGTAACCTACAAGAAGGCAAGAAAAAGGAAACAGGTAAACTTCAGAGGGAATAAACAGAAAACAAAAATTAAAATGGTAAATATAAACCCCAACAAATTAATAATTTCACATAAATGATCTAAATACATCATGTAAAAGAGAGAGATTACCAGAGTTGTTTAAAGAAATAAAAAGCCAAAGTATATATTGTTTTTTAAAAAATTCATTTCAACTACAGGGAGCTTGAAAGAAAAAGGATGGAAAAGTTTATAACATGTAAATATTAATGGAAAGAAAGCAAAAATGGCTTTCAGATATAAAATAAAGGAGACATCAGAATAAAAGAAGTTACCAGAGATAGAGAGGGTCATTGCATAATGTTTAAAGGGTCTGTCTTAGGTTGAGTTCTTATAAACTGATAAGGTTACTTCCTTTCACACAGTGATCTGTCCTTTGATGCATCAAATCTTCCATGAGGAGGTTATTGAGTTAATATGCAATCTTCTAAGTAGATTTTAAAATTAGAACTCGAGAAAGGGGACTTCTAGTTGGAAATTTTTTATTCATTTACCAAAGAATAATTTTATTAAATACTCCTCATTTGTCAGTCACTATTGTACCCATCTCATAAATAGGAAGCATTCAAGAAAAACTATTATTTGCTAAGGAATGAATGATTTCCAGCTGGGAAAAATCAATTCAATTGCAATGGGTTAGGTTTTTAGTTTATTTTAGGTAGTAGGGGAAGAGTTATGTTACTGAGATTTAAAAAAATAAATAAATAAGCTTGGTATATTTAAAGAATGTAAAGAAAATCATACTGATTGGAGTATGATGAGTATATGTGAAAGATTTAAGGGCTAAATTTTATGTGAATGTAGGGGTCAAATCATTTAAGGTCTTTTAAACTGAGTTAAGGAGTTTGATTATACTCTAACTGCAATAGCTCTAGTGGTATATTACTCAAAGCACTTAGCTGCTACCCAAAAGGTTGGGAGTTCAAACCCACCAAAAGCACTGTGAGAATAAAAAAATAAAATCCTTGATAACTTCAATTTTTTTTTCAGTTGTGAGGATTTTTGTTTTCTGTATCTTGAGGTTTAATCCACACTGAAGACTGTAGTCTTTAGTAATCTTCAATAAATGCTTTTTGGCTGACACACGACTTTATCAAGCATGATGTCCTTCTCCAGTGACAACCTTTTTGATAACATATCCAAAGTATGTGATTAAAGTTTCACCATTCTTGCTTTTAAGAAGCATTCTGGTTGGACTT
>NW_006922470.1:342144-351950 GCF_000298275.1 Orycteropus afer afer
GGACAAAAGTATTAATAATATTAGTTGTTTTAAAACAGACAAATACAAGCAAACTAATCACCAGAAAAAAGAAAGTGAAAAAGAAAAAAATAAAAATAAAAAAGAGAAAAAAAAATTGGTGGAGGACAGGGCAGAGCACCCAGGCTCCGTCTGAGCACACAGACTGTGATGGAGTTCCTGTGGGCTCAGAAGGTAGGTGGGAGTGGAGGATGGCTGCACCTCCGTTCACCAAGAGTAACAAGAGGAATGTCATACCTTGTCAGTCTTGCAGGTCCTGAGTGTCCTTGGGGTTGTTGGAAAGCAGAACGTGTTCTTAAGCCCCAGGAATCTGTGAGAGCACTGTCTCTTTAAATATCCAAAATAGTCAAGCCGCTTTTTAAACCTTCAAAATGGCGGCGCCTCCAGACCGGCAAAAGTCCACAGCTCAGCCATGTTTCTCTTCACCTTCTCCGTTTGTTCCCCAGCCACTGTGCACAATTCTCTGTGCAGTCTTGCTAGCAGGATGATTTTTAGGTTAATTCTTAGGTCCTACCACCACTCGGGAATCTCCAAGCTGTCCATGCCATCAGGATCACTCAGGCTCGCTGCCAGACCACAGATCCGTCTGTCTCCTTTTTTGGTATTTTCACGCAAATTCTTCTGCTAGTTGGGGTTTAGTCCACTTGTACATCCTTCCCTTCAAGGCTCAGGAGTCCAGGATTATCTTCTGTGTATGTATTAATTGGTTTCCCTTTTCTTTGTTGAAGAGGGTCTGTGCAGTCTTTCTGCCTATTCTGCCATCTTGCCGGATCTCCTCTGTCCTTTGATTTCTTGTATGGATGTTGATTGTCAATCCAAGCAAAATGAAATCCTTGACATCTTTGCTCTTGTTCCATTTACCATCATGCAGCTTATAGGTACAATTGTGAGGATTTTTCTTTATGCTTAGGTATAATCCATACTGAAGGCTGTATTCTTTGATTTTCATCAGTAAAGTATTGCAAATCTTTTTTTGCTTTTGGCAAGTAAGGTTGTGTCATCTGAATATCAAAGGTTGTTAATGAGTCTTCCTCCAAAGCTGATGCTGAATTCTTCTTCATATAGTACTGTTTCTTGGATTACTTTCTTAGAATGCAGAATAAATACATATGGTAAAAAGGATACAACCCTGACACATACCTTCCTCATTTTAAACTTTACAGTATTCCCTTGTTTTGTTCAAATTTCCTCTTGGTCTTTGTACAAGTTCCTCATGAGTGGTACAAATAGTTCTGGAATTCCCATTCTTCACAATGCCTTTTATTAAAGGCATTTGACTCTGTGACAATATCTAAGTCACAGAGTCAAATGCCTTTAACAGAAGTTACTAAAACACAGGAAACATCTTTCTGGTATTCTCTGCTGCCAGTCAAGATCCATCTGACTTCAGCTGTAGTATCTCGTATTACAAGTCATCAAAATCTGGCTTGAATTTCTGGCAGGTACCTGTAGATGTACTCCTTGCAACCATTTTTCTTTTCTATTATTATTGTTACTTATGTGTGATATTAGGTGCTCTGGTAGCATAGGGCCTTAGGCACTTGATTGCTAACCAGAAGGCTGGAGGTTCAAACCCACCACCCACTTCTCAAAAGGAAGGTTGCACATTCTACTTCTGTAGTGATACTGACTTGGAAACCGAAGGAGGGGTCATTATGAGTTGGCTCCTACTTGACAGCAGTAACAACCACAACAACATGTGTGATATTGATGATATTGTTGATATTGTCTGCATTGTGTTTTATCACCTTCTTTGGGATGGCACAAATATGGATCTCTTCTGGTGTGTTGGTCAAATAGCTGTCTTCCAAATTTCTTGGCATAGATGAATAAGCACTTAGAGCTTTACATCTGTTTGTTGAAACATCTGAGTTGCATTCTGTCAACACCTGGAACACTGTTTTTTGCCGATGCCTTCAGTACAGCTTTGACCTCATCCTTCCATCCTATCAGGTCTTGATCATATGCAACCTTCTGAAATGATGGAACGTGAACCAACTCTTTTTGGTACAGTGTTCCCATGTGTTCTTTCAATCATCTTTTGATGCTTCCTGTGCCACTCAATATTTTACCCATAGAATGCTTCAATATTGCAAGTTGAATCTTTAATTTTTTCTTCACTTCTTTCAGCTTGAGACATGCCAAGGGTGCTTCCCTTTTAGTTTACTAACTCCAGATCTTTGCACCTTTAACTATGTTGAATGCTAAATGACACTATAACTGTAACATCACAAAATTGCCAGGTGTGACAATTTCTCCCCACTTCAAGTGCTTCCACTTAGGGACAAACCACAGTAATCTCTTGCATCTGTTTTTGTTCTTTCCTCTTTACTGATAAACAGTACTCTTTTCTTGTCTCCTTTTAGTGAATGCTCAGTTCAACAGCCAGAATGATCTGGTTAAAACATAAAGTCAGGTCATATCACTCCTCTTCTCCAAACCTCCAATTACTTCCATCTATTCAAAAATTACCTGAAGTCCTTTGCTTTCCATAAAGACCCATAATGCCCCAATCCTGCTCTCACCGACTTTGATTTATTATCATACTCCGTACTATTTCATTCACTCCCCTCAGGCCCACTACCTTCCTGATACACCAGGTTTGCTTCTGACTGCAGATCTGTAACTTGCTGTTCCCTCTGTCTGTGATGTGCTTTTTTCAAATAATCGTATGACCCACATCATAGTTTCCTTCAGGCTTTTCTTCACATGTCACCTTCCACATGAAGACTTCCTTGGACCCCCTACTGAAATTTTCAACTCACTCCCACAATACTCTATATTCCCCTTCTCTGTAGTATTTTTGTCCATAGCAGTTATCATCATTTAATAGGCCATTTATTTTACTTACATATTTTATTGTCTATCTTTTTCCACTTTAGTAGATCCTGTCTATAAAAGCAGAAATTTTGCTTGTGCTGTCTACTGCCTGGCCCAGAGAAGAGGGTCAGTAAATATTAAAGAAATTAATTAAAGAATAATATGAAAATTACATCCATTATCCTACTCAAGAATACAACTTGAGCATTTTGTTGTTTTTACATGTTTACCCATTTTTTATAAGCATGCAGAGTATATCTTGTTCTTTCTGTTACTGTAAGCAAGTTTTATACAAATAAATTTAAACTATAATATTCTTATAAATTACTATGAAGTAGTCAACTGTCTTTTTTTATCATTACTTGTTTAAATAATCACCTATGTTTGGATATTTAGATTTTTTCTACTATGAACTAAGTTTATACGAAAAGTTATAAATACAACTTTCACATTTGTTTGATTATTATGTGACATATTTTCAGAAGTAAAATTACTAGGTCATAAGATATAAAGATATTTCCAATGCTAGTATTTGATCTCTTTTATGGGTTTGCCATTTTGAAAAGAGAAAAATATTATATGATTATAACTTTCCGTTTTATTGTATTAACCAAAATTAAATACATTAATTAAATATATTTTTCATGTATTCATTTTTAATGTAAATTATATACTTAAAAAAATGTTCTTGTTAGCTGCTGTCAAGTTGGCCCCAATCCATGGTAACTCCATTCAGAAAGAAACACTGCTTAGTTCCATACCATCCCCATGGTCGGTTGAGGATTTGACTGTTCTAATCCATAGGATGGGAGCTCTGGTAGCATAGTGGCTAAGGCACTTGACTGCTAACCAGAAGGCTGGTGGTTCAAATCCACCAGCCACTCCTCGGAAGGGAGATGGGGCAATTTACTTCCGTAGCGATACTGCCTTGGAAACCCAAGAAGGGCTCGTTATGAGTCGGGTCCAACTCGATGGCATATAACAACAACAACAACAATCCATAGGATTTTCTTTGGTTGATTTTTGGAAACAGACTACTAGGCCTTTTCTTTTTTTTCCTAGTCCATAAGATTTCCCTTGCCTACAAAACTCATTCAGCATCATAGCACCACATGAGCCTCCACTGACAGATGGGTGGTATCACATTGGGTGCATGAGCCAGAATCCATCCTTGGTTTTCCATATAGAAGGTGAGAATTCTATCAGTGAATCACCAACGGCTTCTTACTTTTTTCTTTTAAATTGTGATTTGGGTGAAAGTTTACAGAGCAAATTCATTTTAAATAAAGCAGTTCACATACACTTTGTCTCATGACATTGACTACAATTTACCACAATACAACAGCTCCTCTCCTACTTCTTCCCCATAGTTAACCTCTTCCCTGTGTCCTTCTCTCCGTGCACTCCTGCCTCCTGAGCTATGTCCCTGTCCATACACAGCCTTTCTGTTCTCCCATGATTGTTCTCTCCAAGGAGTATATCTACCTAGTGTAAATGTTCACCTCATAAGCCTGTCTTTCATTTGGCTGGAAGCCACAGGAGTGGGTTCAATTCCAGACCCGAAGGGCAGCTAAGGGCCATATGTCAACAGTTCCAGCAGGGTCTATCAGACCAGCAAATCTGGACCCTTTTTTTTTTCCCCAAATAATTCTGAGTTTTGTTCCATATTGTTCTCCCACTCTATCCAGGATCCCCTACATAAATCTCCCTCTGAGTGGTTGACAGTGGTAGGCAGGCACCATCTAGTTCTTCTGGTCTCATAGCCATATAGGATGAAGACTGCATGGTGTACCAGTCGCTTGAACTAATTATTTCCATGAATCTTTGTTTTCTTCATTCTTCTTTGCTCTGGACAAAGAGAGACCCATTGTCACATCTAGATGGCTGCTTGCAAACTTTTAAGATCTTAGTTGCTACTTGCCAAAGTAGGAAGTGGAACAAAGTTTTGTATAGTGTGTTATGCCAATTGAGCTTGATATCCCCTGTGAGTATGTTCTCAAGCCCACAGGTTCAACTACCTCCTCCCTCTGGGTAGCTCACTGTGGTCAAGAAGTGACTACAACTTTGTCCCTTGTCAGCTCTACTATATACCTGGGAATTCTTACAGAACATAGCAATACACTTGTAGGAACATTGTCTGCCAACCCTATACATGCTCTTGGGCACACTCCCCACTTCATAGACATACCTAATAGTTCAGCCTGTCTACCCAGCTATCTACCCATATAGCCATGTGTGCCTTCACTGACAACACAGTACTGTATGTGCAAAAGGGTTCATCTTTGTTGTCTGTACCTCCTACGTACTTCCCTATGCCTTCCTCTTCCTCATTGCCACCATGTGGATCACTCACATTTGGTACATTGCCCTTTTCTTCACCCAAATCAATACTTGTCTCTACCTATCTAACAGTGTTCCCTCCCTTCCTCTCCCACCCCTGGTAACCAAAAAAGAAAATTTCCTTCCATATATAAACCTTTCCTTGACTTTTACAATAATGGACTAATACAGTATTTGTCCTTCTGTGATTGACTTATTTCACTCAGCAAAATGTCCTCCAGGTTCATCCATGTTATACCGTGTTGGGCATATTCTATGTTATTTTTTAGGGTTGCATAGTATTCCATTGTGTGTATGTACCATAGTTTGGTTATCCATTCTTCAGTTGATGGACAACTAGGTTGTTTCCACCTTTTTGCTATTGTAAATAGTGCTGTAATGAACATGGGTTTGCATATATCTGTTCTTGTCCCAGCTCTCACCTCTTTAGGATACATATCTAGTAATGGAATGGGTGGGTCAAATGGTATTTCTAATTCCAACTTTTTAAGGAATCATCATAGTGCTTTCCACAATGGTTGGATCATTTGACAATCCCACCAGCAGTGTATGAGAGTTCCAATCTCTCCACATTCTTGCCAGCATTTGTTATTTTCTGTCTTGTTGAACTTTGCTACTAGTGCTGGAGTGAGATGGTATCTCATTGTTGTTTTGATTTGCATCTCTCTAATGGCTAATGGTTGTGAGCATTTCTTCATATGTTTGTTGGCCACTGAATATCCTCTTTGGTAAAGTGTCTATTCATGTCTTCTGTTTATTTTTTAATTGGATTATTTGTCTTTTTTTGTTGAGTGGTTGGAGTTTTCAATAAACTCTAGAGATAAGTCCCTCATCAGATATGTCATTGCAATGGTCTCTTACTTTTAAAAATACATTTTTATCTATTCAATTTGTAAGACTTATTTACATATGAAGTAAATGAACTCTGCCATTTACATTTACAATTACAACTAGTCCTTAAAAATCTAAAACCAATATTTCTGCTTCTTATCAGGATGAAGAAATGGGATCTGAATTTATCTAGTTGCATGATACAACAAAAAAAAATAGAAAAGGAGAAAACCTACATAAAATAAATTTCAAGACACTACATCAGGCAAAATAAAAGAAACTAGGTGGGCCCTGAGATTCCTTTGGACTATTGCACTGAGAAATGTCAAGGTCACAATCAGGGAGGAGGAAACAAGTAGGAGCCAGCAGACTCTCTCCACTGAGTTTTGAAATTGTTTGGAACTCATGACTCCTTCCATTTTCTGGGAAAGCCATATATTGTATGCTATGTCTGTCTCACAGTTGTATTTTGGGAGCACATATTTTCTAATTTCATAGGCCCACAGATGGAAAGGCATTTTGCTTCAAGATGGATTATATCTAGAGCCTCACTCACACATAAATTAGATGATTTAAGTAATGAGATTTGGGCCTTTTGAGCTAATTAGTCTTAGATTAGATTTTGGACTTGCACTGATACTGTAATGGGTTGAAACTTTGGAGACATTGAGATTGTGTAAATGTATTTTGCATGTGGGTTGGGTAGCAATTATAAGGACCAGAAGGTATATTTTGATAGGCTGAATAAGGGTCTCCCAAAGGTGTCCATGTCCTAATCCCTAGAACCTATGAATATGTTAATTTACATAGCCAAATGGATTTTGCAGATGTGACCAATTTAGAGATCTTGAGAAGGGGAGACTTTCTGGGTATTTTGGGTTTGCCAAATACAATCATTTGGGTTCTTAAGAGAGAACACAAGAGGGTCAGAGTCAGAAAGGAGAATGTGCTGATGAGAGAAAAGTGTGATAAGAGATCTTTAAGAGAGAGATTAGGAAATGCTGTGTTGTGTGATTTTGCAAATGAGGATATGGCTGGTTCTATTTGTGTGGGTCTATTTTTGAGTTCTGTTTTCTGTTTCACTGATCTATATATATATTCTTTTGCCAATATCATGAATTTGATCACAGTAAGTTTATAAAACAAAAACAAAAACAGAAACAAATAAACTCATTGCCATTGAGTCAATTCCTACTCATAGCAATCTTCATTGAGTTTCGGAGGTGGTAAATCTTTTCAGAAGTAGAGCACCCCACTTTCCTTCCATAGAGCAGCTGGTGGTTTTAAAGGTAAGTCTTGAATTCAGGTAGTTTGAGTCCTCTAATTTTTTTTCTTTTTTTATTCAAGTGGTATAGTAATTAATGCTTTTGGCTGTAACTAAAATGTGGATGGTTCAAACCCACCAGCCACTCCACAGAAGAAAGATGGGGTGGTCTACTTCCTTAAAGGTTTATAGCCTAGGAAACCTAATGGGGGTTGCTATGAGTCATAATTCACCTGGTGGCAGTGAGTTTATGTTTTGTTTTTTAATTCACTATTGAATAGACTATGATAGATCATTTGCTGTCAGTTTATTGATATTTGCAAAATCCCTTTTCCACTTTTAATCATCCTGCAATTATACTGAGTCACCCCACCAGCCACTCCTAGGAAGGAAGGTTGGGCAATCTACTTCCGTAGTGATATATCCTCAGAAACCCAAGGAGGGATCACTATGAGTCGGGTCCTACTGGATGGCACATAACAACAACAAGCAACAATTAATCTAGGATAAATTTTCTATATTACGGACAGTTGATTAGCAACCTTGATTCCATTGGCAAAGTTCCTTTTACCAATATTGACATTACGATATCGTAGATCATTACAGACACTTGAAGATATATATAAATCAACCAAACTCACTGCTGTGGAGTTGTTTCCGACTCATAGCAACCCCACCTTGGGTTTCTGAGCCTATCTCTATGGAAGAGCACCCAAAGATACACACACACACACACACTCACACACATATATATATATGTACATATATATATTACATTTAGGGAGCTCTGGTGGCATAGTGACTAAGGCACTCGACTACTAACGAGAAGGCTGGTGGTTCAAACCCACCAGCCACTCCGGGAAGGAAGATTGGGCAATTTACTTCCATAGAGACACTACCTCAGACCCAAGGAAGGGTCTCTGTGAGTCAAAATCGACTCGACCACACATAACAACAACAACATATATGTGTGTGTGTGTATATGTATGTATATAATCCCTTGCATTGATTTAGCAACCATTACCTATTCTCCTTCCATATTATTTAAATATTATGGTTGTATACTGCTTTTGCAAATATAAATATTGCTTTTAATTCCAGGCTATTTTCACCTGAGTTGCCTCTAGACAAACTTTGGAAATTATTTTGTTAAGTCAAAAATATCTCACAGAAGTTTTAATGAATTGCATTATATATGGGTAAAATTTATGTTAAGCGATACTGAGTTTCTCTTTCAAATACCAGTATGAATTTTTAATTTCAAACAACAGTATTAATTTTAACAGTATTTAATTTTAATGTATTCCAATTTTTGTGTTCCTTTTTATTTTATTACACCATTTTTCATATAGATACAACATATTTCTGGTTACAATTATTCCTACTCACTTTACATATCATATTTAACTAGGAATTATTGGTTTTGTTTGACTCCATCAGCTGCTTCTCAGGAGAAAAACATGGCAATGTGCTTATGTTGTTGTTGTTTTGTTATGTGCCGTCGAGTTGGCCCCGACTCATAGCGACCCCTCCTTGGGTTTCCAAGGCAGTATCACTACAGAAGTAGGATTGCCCAACCTTCCTTCCGAGGAGTGGCTTATAACCTTGGAAAATCTTTGTGGCAGTTCTACTCTGTTCAATAGGGTTGCTGTGAGTTGGAATTGACTCAATGGCAATAATTAATGGACTCATTAATTAAACTCAATTGAGTTTAACTATTTGTTTATAAGAAATGTATTGGTTATATTTGCTTATTTTGTAACTAGCCTCTACACTGAAATATCTGTTTGTATTTCTTTAAATTTTATTTCATAGATCAACTTAAAGCAAAAATGATTACCTTTATTATTGTTGTTGTTGTTGTTGTTGCTGGTGCTGCTGTTAGAGGCTGTTGAGAATGTTCTTATTCATAACGACCTTAAGTACAACAAAACTAAATATTTCCTGATCTTGTGCCAGCCTCACAATCGTTGCTGTCCTTGAGCTATTATTGCAGCCATTGTGTCAATCCATCTCTTTGAGGGTCTTCCTTTTAGTTGTGGACCCTCTAATTTACCAAGCATGATATCCTTCTCCAGATATTAGTCCCTTCAGATAACATGACCAAAGTAAAAGAGCGACAGTCTGGTCATTCTCACTTCTAAGGAGCATTCCACTGTACTTCTACCAAAACAGACTTGTTCATTCTTTTGTCAGTCCATGTTGTTGTTGTTGTTAGGTGCTGTCGAGTTGTTTCTGATTCATAGCGACCCCATGCACAGCAGAATGAAACACTGCCAGATCACATGCCAGTTCCATGTTCCCTGCTATACTTGACCCCATCATTGCAGCCACCATGTCAATCCATCTCGTTGAAGCCCCCACCCTCTTTCGTTGACCCTCCACCCTACCAAGCATGACATCCTTCTCCAGGGAATGGTCCCTTCTGACAACATGGCCAAAATAGGTGAGATGAAGTCTGGCCATTCTCACTTCCAAGGAGCATTTCAGGTGCACTTCCTCTGGGACAGATCTGTTAGTTCTTTTAGCAGTC
>NW_006922470.1:353637-373341 GCF_000298275.1 Orycteropus afer afer
AACTTCAAGTTGAACTTGCATATGAGCAGTTGATGGTCTCTTCCACAATCAGCTCCTGGCCTGCTTTTGGCTGAAGATACTGAACTTTTCTACCACCTCTTGCCACAGATGTAGTCAGTCTGATCCTGTGTATTCCATCTAGTGAAGTACACGTGTATAGCCACCATTTTTGTTGTTGAAGAAAGGTATTTGCAAAAAGGTCTTGCAAAATTCTATCATATGATTTCTGGCATCATTCTGTCACCAATGCCAAATTTTCCAACTACTGGTGATTCTTCTTTGTTTCCAATGTTTGCATTCCAGTCACCAGCGATAATTAACACATACTGATTGCATTTTGGATCAATTTCAGACTGCAGAACTTGATAAAATTCTTTAATTTCCTCATCTTTGGCTTTGGTGGTTGGGGCATAAATTTGAATAATAGTCATATTTTAATGGTTCTTCCTTGTAGAGCTTCCTTGTAGCTCTGTCATTTTGTTCCTTTTAAGATGACAGAGTAGAGTGTGCAAATCAGTGGAGGGCTTCAATAATCCCAGAGTGTCTAAACTCGTGATACTTGGATTTCCTGATTCCAGAATTCATCATTTTGGTCGTGTTGTCAGAAAGAACCATTCTCTGGAGAAGGATGTCATGCTTCGTAAAGTGGAGGGTCAACAAAAGAGGGAAGGCCCTCAACAAGATGGACTGACACGGTGACTGCAGTGATGGGCTCAGGTATAGTAAGGATCGTGAGGCTGCCACAGGACCAAACAGTGTTTCATTCTGTTGTACATAAGTCACTATGAGTCAGAGATGACTTGAGTACACATAACAACAACTGACAACACTGTTCTGAGAGAGTCACTTCAACTCCCTGGGCCTTTCTCATCTCTAATATGAATAAAATGAAATAGATAAAAATAATGTTGTGACAGTATTACACAAAGTGGAAAGAATTGTTCATTAAAATGTCATTTGCATTTCCCTTCTCACTCCCATGGACTTCTATCACAAAATGCATCTTATTTTTAAGTAATATGCCTTTGAGCAGGAGCTCTGGTAGCATAGTGGCTAAGGCACTTGACTGCTAACCAGAAGGCTGGCGGTTCAAACCCACCAGCCACTCCTCAGAAGGAAGGTTGGGCAATCCTACTTCCGTAGTGATACTGCCTCGGAAACCCAAGGAGGGGTCGCTATGAGTCAGGGCTGACTCGACGGCACATAACAACAACAACAGCAACATGCCTTTGAGCAATCACTGCATTCAGAGCAAACCACCAATATGCAAAGTGTGATATTCTGGGTTTAGGATATCTCAAAGAGTGCACTTGTAATGATACATGGTGGCAAAGCAAATATAACATTTTCCAGTTTTCCATTCTTAACCTGGTAGTTGGCAAAAGTTGACAGATTGCATGACACTTTGAGGTTCATATTGATAGCAATATACTGATGGTCAAGGTCTCCCCTTGAATTAATTGAATTCTATGAAATGAATTCTGGCAGGAATCATTTATCATGGATTCAGAGTTGGTGAATGCCATGAGAAATATCAAGTCCCTTCTTTGCAAAGAAAGAAATGATGTTAACAGTATCTTACATTTATCTTAGATTTTTAAGATCTTAACATGTTTAAACACAACGACCAATCAAATATTTAAAATCTGAAGTTGTATACTACACAAAAGTTTATTAAGAAATGTAATGTAGGAACTAATTATAAAACCACATTTTTAATTTAAAGTACCATACCATTTCTAACCAAATCACAAACATATCCTCCTTGTCTCAAAGTCTGTCAGAGAAAAAAGGTTAAGATAGTAGTGTATTTTTGCCTCTGTCTTTGTTCTCTATTGCTGCTATAACAGACATGCAATAAGTGGATGGCTTCAACAAACATGAATTTATTCTTTTTTACAGTTTAGGAGGCTAGAAGTCTGAATTCAGAGTGCTGGCTCTAGGGGCTGGGGGAAAAAAGACCTGGGCCTTCTGCTCTGCCTCTTGTTCTAGACCCCCTTGCCTCCTAACTCAGGCAAATGTTGGCTGCCAAGGCTGATGAACCCAAGGTCGGCAGATAAAATGGCACAATCCCAAAATCGGTAAACAAAACAGCCATCTACCAATTCAAGTCCAGGAACAAACCCAAGATTGGCAGACAACATAGCAGACCACTGGTTCAGCTCCAGGCAATGGAGATGAAGACATAGGCAAATACAGTATCCAGATATGCCCAAAAGCTAGACATCATTCTCAAAGCTTTCCCATATATACTAGAAGCAGGCCCTACCCCCAACAACAACTAATTAGCTGCTCATAGCAGATTCTACCACAGGGCTGATTACACCACATCCAGTCTTACCCTGGGGAATAACTGAGCCCAGCTCCCAAACTACTCAAAGTCATGGCCTAACCAAGTTGACACGTAACCTTAACTACTACAGCCTCATTTCCATTCTTCTGCTAAAATTCTTATCTTTGTTTTAAAATACAAAATCTTGGCTTCTGAAATGTCAATCTTCAACTCAATAATTAATTGTTGAACTCCTACTTTATTTTAGGCTCTTGTTGGATGATGGAGATATACTTGGATACACAATCTGTCTATTTGTCTTTGAGGAATATACATCTTGCAATTTGGCAGAATCATTTTGTTGTAGGTCTGAATTCTAGTCATGCTTTCTTTGTTTCTGTCAACCCTGAGCAAGATTTTGACTATTTCTAAGACTCAATATTTTAATCTATGTAATAATGGTCTTTAACTACTAGGAATGTTGTGAAAATTAACAAGAATAAATTCAAAATATTTAGCAGTGCTTTGCACACATTAAGGGTTAAATGGATCCTAGGGACTATTATTATTATTACTATTGTTTTGTTTATAGGTATAAAATTGCAGAGTAGTGCTTCAAACCCACCAGCTGCTCAGCAGATAGAAGACAATCTATGTCTGTAAAGATTTACCATCTCAGAAACCCAATTGGTGTCACCATGAGTCAAAATTAACTTGAAGTAGTAAAGTAGTGAGCTTGGCTTTTTTTTTTTTTTTTAGTTTGGAGTACAAATAGAAGTGCTTATGTGAATTTAAAAGGCATGGTTTTAATTCTAAAATATGATATGTCAGTAAATTGGCTTTGAATACTATTGAAATATTGAATCTGTGTCAATTATTACTAGTCTTTTATACATTTCTGTATTTAATGGCATTTGTAGGCTTGCATTTTTTAAAAGAAGTAATATATGTTGGAGGTTTCTTATTTATTTTAACTTAAAATATATTCAAAGACAGCATGAAAGGAGAAAAATTTTAACTATAAAATGTTTGATAGATCAGTCTTATTTTTTACAAAGACAATTTAAAATAAAATATACTTTATTAAAATATGAATTAGGTATTTTTTTGTCTTTTTTACTATCTTATTCTTTTACCCATTTCAAAAGTTGTAATAGAATGTTTTATACTATGAAACAGATTTATATAAAAAGTACTAAGTGGGAAAAGAATGGGAACCCACTGCCTTCCAGTTGATTATGACTCACAGGAACTCTATAGGATAGGGCAGAACTGCCCCGTAGACTTTCCAAGGTGGTCTATCTTTACTGAAGTCAGATTGCCTCATCTTTCTTCCATTGATGGGTTCCAATTGCTGACATTCCTGTTAGCAGCCAAGTGCACCATCAGGCCACAAAAGCTGATGTAAAGACATTAATTAAAATTATCTTCATGTTCTATAACCTTAA
The DNA here is from genome assembly GCF_000298275.1 of Orycteropus afer afer. Classification (NCBI taxonomy): domain Eukaryota; kingdom Metazoa; phylum Chordata; class Mammalia; order Tubulidentata; family Orycteropodidae; genus Orycteropus; species Orycteropus afer. The sequence continues at coordinate 357,358 of NW_006922470.1, forward strand.
CCTGGCAACACATGGCCACATAAATGATTGAAATGGAAAGCCAAATGATCATTTATGGTTTCAGGAAAAGTAGACTCTTAGAAATGGAGTCTTGAAAAAGTAATACTTTCTCTTGAAATTTTCTTTGGTATGTTGTTGTTGTTGTTGTTATGTGCCGTCGAGTCGGCCCCGACTCATAGCGACCCCTCCTTGGGTTTCCGAGGCAGTATCACTACGGAAGTAGGATTGCCCAACCTTCCTTCCGAGGAGTGGCTGGTGGGTTTGAACCGCCAGCCGTCTGGTTAGCAGGCAAGTGTCTTAGCCACTAGGTGTTGATATTGTTGTTAGGTGCCACCCAGTCAACTCTGACTCATAACGACCTTCTTTGCCGCAGAACAAAACACTGCACTGTTGTGTACCATCTTCACAACATTTGCTATTCTTGAGCCCATGGTTGTGGTCACTGTGTCAATCTATCTTATTGAGGGTCTTCCTCCTTTTTACTGACCCTCTACTTTACCAAACATGATATCCTTCACCAAGGAATGGCCCTTTCTGTCCACATGACCAAAGTAGGTGAGACGAAGTCTGGCCATTCTTGCTTCCAAGGAGGATTCTGGCTGCACTACTTCCAAGACAGATTTGTTCATTCTTCTGGCAGCCCAGGGTATTTTCAGTATGCTTTTCTAACACTGTAATTCAAAGGCATCAACTCTTCTTCAGTCTTCCTTATTCACTGTCCAGCCTTCACATTCAAATGAGGCAATTTAAAATACCATGGCTTGGGTTAGGTGTACCTTTGTCTTCAAAGTGACATATTTGTTTCTTGACATTCTAAGAGGTTTTATACTATGAAACAGGATTTATATAAAACGTACTAAGTGGGAAATGAATGGGAAACCACTGCCTTCCAGTTGATTATGACTGGAGATTTCCCCAGTGAAAAACAATGTCTGATTTCTTGACTGCTGCTTCCATGGATGTTGATTGTCGACCCAAGTAAAATGAAATCCTTGACAATTTCAAACTGGTCTCCATTTATCATGATGTTGCTTATTGGTGCAGTTGTAAGGATTTTTTATTTCTTTATGCTGACATATTATCCATAATGTAAACTGTACTCTTCGATCTTCATGAGTAAGTGCTTCAAGTCATCTTTATTTCCAGCAAGCATGGTTGTGTCATCTGTATATTGGAAGTTGTTAATGAACCTTCCTCCATTCATTCTTCTTCATATAGTCCAGTTCTCAGATCATTTGCTCAGCATGCAGATTGAAAAGTAGTCAAAAGATACAACCCTAAACTACATTGTATTCCCTTGTTTCCTTAGAAAGACAGCCTAGCCTCTTGGCTACTACCTCTCACTTAAGTCAATGGATGTTGCCAATAAATCAACTGTTTCTAAATTTATTTTCCTGGGACTCTCTAATTCATAGGAGTTACAGATGTTTTTATTCATGGTATTTTCCTTCCTTCATGTTGTTATAATGGTGAATAATAATCCACAGTCAATGCAGTTAAAGTTGACTCTCACCTACACTCTCCTAAGTATTTCTTTCCTACCAATCTTTCAATCATTGATACATCTCTTGCTTCCTTTGCCACTATCAAGGACTTCATTAACCTAAAAACCTTTTAATTGGTGTATTAGAAATGTCCAAAATAATTCCTTCAAATAACATATTTGGCCTGCAAATATTTTTGAAAATCAACTGTGTTTTGTTGGTCTGCAGTATAGAAATGTGGAATTTTTTGACAAGGATGCCATCAATCTTCAGTGTTTGTGAAGTATTCCAAACCCAAAAACATTTTCATAAAAAAAAAAAAAAGGTGTAACTTATCAACAGACAATTGTATAAGGTGAGTCAGTAATACGCGTACCAGGACTAATAACAAAGCTCTGCAACTGAGAATGAAAACGGCCATGGACAGCCTATGGAGGACTTCCAGTCAGCTTTTCTAGTGGCTCAACATGGGGTTTCACTATCCAAGATATCTCTACATATTATATAAATGCATAAAAGTTAATTGAGAGTTATTGGTTAAAGATGTTACCGTTATGTCTCCAATGTATTGCGTGTACTCTTGTGCCAAAGGCAAGTGCAATGGAAATGTCAGTGGTCCCATAAGCAGTAGTAAGAATGGTGTCATGTGCCACCAGACCCTTACTTAGAATAGGCACAAATATGGATATCTTCTGATTGGTTGACAAGAAGAAAGAAAATTAACCAGAGAACTAGGAGAATATGGTATATATCCTAGCTGTTTTGCAAATTTGTTCACATAAATGAGTAAACACCTCCACTGCTTCATAAATTTGTTGAAATATCTCAATGAGTATTCATTCCATCAATTGGCTTTTTTTTTTTTTGCCAATTCATTCAGTGCAACTTGGACTTCTTCCTTCTATACCATTGGTTCTTGATCATTTGCTACCTCCTGAAATGGTTGAATGTCAACTAATCAGTGAGAATAACATACATTTAACCTGATATTATTTTGGTTGATGATTTTTAGATGTAGGAATTTGAGTGAAAAATGGGCAAACTGTCAAAACAATATAATTCATATGAATTGCCTGCATGCACTCCCACATTTCATTGGAACCCACTGAGGAATTTGACAATCTTTCCATTAATAAGCTCTCTTTATAACTAATTTTATAAAGATCTGGATAGTTTGTTGTGAATTAGTTTTAACATTATTAGTTATACTTATGATGTAAATATGTATATGTTAGAGTTAGAAGGATCAGCAAGATTAGAACTGTGAGTTTGACCACACGAGAACTGTGACTTGGACCACATGTTGACACTTTCGATCCATAGAGTTGCCAGTACAGCTCAATTAACATTTTATCTTATTCTTTCTTGCCTTTTGTAAAATAAATAGATAAATAAATTAATAATAGTATGTGCTGAAATCATGTTTACATGATTTTTTTTACTCATACAAACTATATTGCACATTGTTGTTGTTGTTGTTATGTGCCTTCGAGTCAAACCCAACTCATAGCGACCCCTCCTTGGGTTTTCGAGGCAGTATCACTATGGAAGTAGGATTGCCCAACCTTCCTTCCAAGGAGTAGCTGGTGGGTTTGAACTGCCAGCCGTCTGGTTAGCAGGCAAGTGTCTTAGCCACTATGCTACCAGAGCTCCCATATTGCACATATAGGGACAATATTTTACTCATTTACACTTGTAATGTCCTTTTGCATTTACTTTAATAAGCAAAACACTGTAGGCCTGGAGGCTCCAGTTTTTGTTGCTTTTTTTTTTTTTTAAATTCCTATGAATGTTTTAAGGCTACTGCTTGCTGCAAACCTGTTGTCAATTTTCCTATGCTTATTTTTTATCTTATAGTTCTGCTAGGACTCTCAAGTCATCAACATCTAATGTTTCATAGAGAACTTTATTGATTTCATTTTTTTTCTCTAATCAAATGCATCCTTAAGGAGGGTGCAATAGACTCTAAAGAGTCAATCAATAGTATTTATCATGCAAATATTCATTTTTAATGTATTTTATTGAAATATAATTTATGTACTGTGAAATACACAAAACTAAAGTGACATGAGTCAGTTTTTTTTTTTTTGTTTTTGTTTTTTTGCAGAGTTCCCTCCCTTCCCCACCCACCCCTGGAAACCAGCAAAGGAAGTTTCCCTCCATATATAAACTACTTCTGTAGAGATAGCACCTTGGAAACCCAAGGAGGAGTCATTATGAGTCGGAAATGACTGATGTAGCTTTCTTATAGGAGTATTTGTGTAAACCCATTTCATGATTTCAGTTCATATATAAGTGGAACAAGGAGCTCTGGTAGCACAGTGCTCAAGGAATCTGACTGCTAACCAGAAGATTGATAGTTCAAACCCACTAGCCATTCCAAGGAAGGAAGACAGGTCCATCTACTTCTGAAAAGATTTACTACCTTGGAAACCCAATGGGGGTTGCTGTGAGTCAAAATCTAGTGGATTGCAGTGGGTAGGGTAACTTCTGCAATATCCTCTAATGTACATACATACCACTAGCTTTTTCCCTCTATGTTGTTGTTGTTAGGTGCCATCGAGTCATCTCCAACTCATAGCGACCCTATACACAGCAAAACGAAACACCACCTGGTCCTGAGTCAATTCCATGATTTTTGTTACATTTGAGCCCATCAGCGATGCCACCATGTCAATCCACCTTGTTGAGGGCCTTCCCCTCTTTCATCGACCCTCCACCTTACCCAGCATGACATCCTTCTTCAGGGAATGCTCCCTCTGACAACATGACCAAATAGGTAAGACAAAGTGTGGCCATTCTAGCCTCCAAGGAGCATTCTGGCTGAACTTCTTCCAGGACAGACTTGTTAATTCTTTTAGCAGTCCACAGTATTTTCAGCATTCTTAATCAACACCACAGCTGAAAAGCATCAACTCTTCTTCGGTCCTCCTTATTCATTGTCCAGCTCTCGCATGCATATGAGTCGATTGAAAATACCATGACTAGTGTCAGGTGCACCTTAGTCCTCAAAGAGACATCTTTGCTCTTCAAAGAGGTCCATTGCAGCCAATTTGCCCAGTGCTATACGTCTGATATCCTGACTGCTGCTTCCATTGGCATTGATTGTAGAACAAAGCAATGTGAAATTTGATAATTTCAATCTTTTCTCCATTTATCATAATGTTGTTTATAGGTCCAGTTGTGAGGATTTTTGTTTTCTTTATATTGAGATGTAATCCACACTGCGGACTGTGTTCTTCAATCTTCATTAGTAAGTACTTCAAGTCATCCTCACTTTCAGCAAGCAAAGTTGTGCCATCAGCTTATCGCATGTTGTTAATGATTCTCCCTCCAATCCTGATGCCACATTCTTCTTCCTATAGTCCAGCTTCTCGGATTATTTGTTCAGTACACAGATTGAATAAGTATGGGGAAAGGACACAACCCTGATACACTCCCTTCTTGATTTTAAACCATACAGTGGTCTCTTTTTCTGTTTCCCCTGTAGTCTATCCTATTAAAACTGCCAAGTACCTAGTCTACATTTTCCTAAAGCATAGCCTCCTGTGCTGAAACTATGACTATCTTTCTATTTTCCAACAGATTATGTACAAAATCCTAAAGTCCGTGCTTAAGATCCTCCAAAGTATGGTCCAGTAAAACTTTCTGACACTAGCTTTGCTCTTGCCTAACTGCAGCAGTTGTTCTTGGATCACTTCCACTTTTTTTCATTCATACTTTTGTTCATTTTGTTTTCATACACTGTGTAATATTCTTTCACTCATTATCTTTACCTTTTAAAACCTTATGTTTCATTTAAGGTCCTTCGCAAACACTGCATTTTTGTCTTTTCCGTCTTTGTATTTTTTGTGAGCTCTGGTGGTGTAGTGGATAAGGCACTTGACTGCTAACTAGGAGGTCAGTGGTTCAAACCCACCAGCTGCTCCACAGAAGGAAGACAGGGTGATCTACTCCAATAAAAATGTACAGCCTCAGAAACCCAGTGGGTGTCACTATGAGTCTGAGGAAATGACTCAATGGCAGTGAGTTTGATTTTTGTTGTATTGTTTTTTGTATTTTACTCCTTCTCTATCCTTCTCCTTCTTTGTACTTCTTCCTTCCCAAGAATAAATAATCTCTCCCAAAGTTGAATATCTATGCAATTTGTTGCCAATCACTTGTAATATGTCTGCTCTTCTATTTGTGCTGTTTTTCATAGTTTGTTTTCTTTAATTGTTTGTTCTAAATTCCAAATAATTTGCTAATAGGCACTTTGCCTTACTCATTCTTGAATTGTTATTCTGTAGTTTTGGATATAGTAGATATTGAATTAAAAAATTAATTACATTTAATTGAGAGATACAGAAAAATAAGACATAGGCTTGTTTGCCCAAGTGATAGACAATTTTGCCATATTTCAATATTTTGCTCTATCTATTCTTATAGCAGTTGTCTGTGGGTGACGGAAATATTTAATGCACTCAGATGGTGATGGAAAGGGTGGAGGTTCAAGTCCACCCAGAGGTGCTTCAGGAGAAAGGGCTAGAAATCTACCTATATTAGCCATTGAAGACCATATGAAGCACACTTCTACTCTGACAGACAGAAGATTGCTGTATGTCAGAGTCAACTTAATGCCAACTGGAATGGGTTATTACAGCAAATAGAATGTGAATTAAAACAATATTTATTTCACAGAAACTTCAGAAAGAATAAAAGCCACTGTATCAGAATCCATTTATGAAATCTTGCCTCTCAATAAATATTCAGAAGAAATTAAGGCCATACTAATCAAAAGAAAGTAAATACAGGTTGGGAGAATGAGTCTTAGAACTGTGAATCCTTAGGTAGAAATAATACATGCTAGCCTATCAGAGAAAAAGAACTTGTTAGCAAGGGTCCCTCAGGGACAAAATCACCCTTCCATGACAAATTTTCCTCTCGACCTCCTCTTAAATAAAGTGTATAAAGCACAAGTGAGACATATTGCAAGCAGTATGAAAAGAACACATGTCTAAGGTCATGGTACCTCAGCTTTTCCAGTGGAACTTCTGAAATAAAGAGCAGACAAATTCCAACTCTCTTAGTAAGTCTCTATGGCAACCCAGTAATGACTCATGTAAGTTTGAAACTTCTGTCACTTCAAATAGCTTTCTGTAGACAAACTATTTTTTATATAAATTATTCTAATACTTCTAATATTCTGTCAATGAGATTGAATTTGTCTCACCATGTTTGAACTCCCTTTCCGTGTCCTGAGATGAGGTAATTCTCTGTATGTCACTAAACTCCATGCATGCAAAAGTGTATCATCTTCATCTGCAGACTCAGCCACTGTGCTCTCTGAGATTATTCTCCAGTCATACAACACAAAATGTGGTTCTACGGCAAATGCTAGTGCATTACCTCCAATTGCTTCTTTGCACATTTAGGCACATATATTTCTTTAGTTGTTGCATTGATTTCAATGCACACCATGAAACAAACATACTGTTTTTGAGCACTTAGAATATAATGTATATAATGAAATTCTATCTTTGTCATTTTTTCTGTCATTTGATGAGGTCAATATTTAACATCACTGAGATTATTTTATATTAGAATAAAATTGTACTTGAAGTTTTACTGTCAGTGTTCTAGATTATACCTCTGTACATATGCACATATATGTGTCATATATATGAATTTTGTATGGCATAAATATGTTTATAAATATTATCTAGAAGTATATATTTTCTGTTTATATAGATGTATGGAAATGTATACTCTGTGAATATTTATTCATGCTTCTGTATATTTTATATATATACCTCATTGTATCTTTATATATACTCCTGTATGTGTGTATGTATATACATATATATGTAGTCTTAAAAGAATTTGTAGAATTCCTAATAAATAATGAGTACACAACAAATGCTGGCTATTAATATCTCATCCAAAAATTCTAGTGTGCATATTGTAATGCAATTACAGTCTACACTTAACAGATTCCAGATTTTTACAGACATTGTCTTTTTAACATGACTGAATCTAGCATTCTAGACACACATGCACACACACATAATATCATTTCTAAGTAACTGGATTGTCGTTGTCGTCGTTGTTTGCCGTCGAGTCAGCCCTGACTCATAGCGACCCCTCCTTGGGTTTCCGAGGCAGTATCACTACGGAAGTAGGATTGCCCAAACTTCCTTCCGAGGAGTGGCTGGTGGGTTTCAACCACCAGCCTTCTGGTTAGCAGTCAAGTGCCTTACCCACTATGCTATCAGAGCTCCCAGTAACTGGATTAACTTAAAAGTTTTCAATGTGTAAAAATCAGTGAATGAAAATCACAAGAATACTATTAAGTTTTTTCAATTGTTTAGATGGCCTTTTTTGTTATTCTAATTTAAAAAATCTTGATGGATAATTAACCAATATTTATGGCTCATTGTGTTATACACCTGAGTGCATTAAATATTTGCATCACCCAGGAATAATAGGGATAATACAACAAGCAACACAACACACTGCGGTTGAGTTGGGTCCAACTCATAGCGACCCATCCTTGGGTTTCCAGGGAGGTATCACTATGGAAGTAGATTGCCCAACCTTCCTTCCTAGGAGTGGCTCATGGGTTTGAACCTCCAGCCTTCTACTTAGCAGTCAAGTGCCTACCAGAGCTCCTAAGAATAATACAGTGGACCAGAAATGTTGGTAAATTTTCCATCAATATTTTTAAGTTAGAATAACAGAAAAGGCCATTCAAAGAATTTTAAAAAAATGAAGTTTATCTTTATTATTGCTAACCAGAAGGTTGGCAGTTCAAACCCACCAGTTGTTCTGTAGAAGGAAAATGGCACAATCTACTTCAGTAAAGATTTACTGCCTTGGAAACCCAATGTGGTGCTATGAGTTGGAACTGACTTGATGGTAGTGTGTTTGCTTTTTTGGTTTTGGTATTATTCCTATACTCAGTTAGAGAAATTAGTTTAAGCCCCGTACTTTGAAAGGTGCCATGTTATTTGTGCCTCAGCTAGTTGGTAAATGAAGTATCCACAATTCAGTACTCAGAAAGAGCCAGTCCATGACACCTCAAAGTAACACTTACCTTTATCACAATAAGTTTGACAATTCATATTCTCTTTTTTACATGCTTTTCTACTTGCCTTTTGTGAAGATTTTTTTTTTTTCTTTAAGTGTTTATTTATTTTTTGTTCCTTTTTCTTCTATAATGATTTTGGAACACCCAAATATATCCATATGTTTTTTTCATAAGATTCCTATTAAGTTTAAAGATGGAGAGTATATGGAATTTTTAAACATTGGTCAGTGATAGAGTTTGGAGTAAAATTTGATTTCTGGTTCTTTGTTATTAATATACCTTCAGCGTGTGTATCTACCAGGGCTGATAGTACTGAGTGATCTAGAAATTCTTATTATATTAAAATATTCTCTTGTTTTTATTATTTATGCAATTCCACCTAAATTCATGTAATGCAATAGTTTTGTTATCCAAAGTTATTTATTTAAAATGGATTCATAATTAAACAGCCCTAAGTAAACTTGCCTTCTGATTTACCATATTTATTTCTATATTTAAATTATTTATCAAACAAAATAGGAAGACTATGCTGATGAATAACAAGTGTATCAAATGGAGCAGTTCATTATAGTTTGGAGGACTTTCCATTGCTCAGTAAATTAGTGTAATTATGAAGGACAAATATAATTAGTCTGAAGATGCCATTCAGGATTATGTCCTTCCTTTCTTCTCTCTGTCCTTCTTTTCATTCTTCATTCCTATCATATTTTCAGTTATACTTTAGCATAGTGATAAGAGAATGGTAATTGACTTTTTCAAAATATTTCATGTTTAATGCTCAAAAGCTCCAATTAATCACTTAAAGTTCATTTTCTCTGTGCATTACTGCCTCTTGCTTTAGGAAAAAGCCCAGTGGTACAGTGATTAAGAACTGAGCTGTTAACTGAAAATTTGGTGGTTGGAACACCCCAGTGGTTTCATGGAAAAAGATGTAGCAGCCTGCTTCTATAAAGATTATAGCTTTCAAACTGTATGGGGCAGTTCTACTCTGACCTGTGAGGTCTCTATGAGTCAGAATTGACTCAATGGCAATGGGTTTTTATAAACAAGAATAGACTAATGATGTAATAATTTGTATATCACCAATCATTATTCTGTCTACTAAAACTGCATTGTGTTCATTCATGTATGCTGCATATGATCATTTGCATTATTATTTATGAGTCCATCCATTAATTTGGAAACTATTTTTTGAACATTTATAAGCAGATCATTTGTGATGCATGAAGTTAACTGTGGTTAGAAAAAACAGTTGGTTCCTTCCCTCATTGAGTTTAGAATTGTTTCCATGCATCTTTGATTTTCTTTACTCTTCTTTGCTAAGGATGGGGAGAGATCAACTTAGATGGTCTTTCAAAAGCTTTTAAGATTCCAGTTGCTACTTACTAAAGCAGGTTTTAGAACATTGGACTATGTTTTGCCAATTGATCTTGATGTCCCCTGAGACTGGTCCTGATACTCAGGCAAAGTAACTCATTCCCTTAATGTGTTTGGTTATGTCTAAGAATTGTTCATAAAGTTGACCCCTGCATGCTCAAGTATATTCATGGATATATTTACAGCACATATAAATACTTATGTACAAATATACTTTGTCAAACCTGTATATACCTGCGGTATAGTCCCTTTCTCCTTCCCTTAGCTGTTCAGCTTGTATGAAAATATACATATCCTCTCAGAGCCAGGCTTTCATTACTGACCACTCTGAAAAGGATCACATTAGAACATCCTAGATGGAGTGGTAGAAAATAATTTTGATAAAAATAATATTAAAAGTCAATGAGTAAATTATTTGTTTAATATCTGTGAAAAGGGATAATACCTTGATAGTAAAGTGTCCTTATAAATAAATAATAATAAGAGAGAGAACCACATAGAAAAATGGCTAAAGGACATGGATGGGCAATTGAAGGAGAGATCCATAGAAATGTCTAATTCATTAAAGAATAAATGTCCCATCCCATTAAAATAAAAAAACTTTATTGAAACATCAATCAGATATATTTTCATGTGGCAAAGAAATAAAGATAAAGGTGTACCTTGCCAAGAAAGAGAGAGGTGAAGAATCAGAATTCTCATATATCAATTAAACGAGATGAGTTTTGGCATAAGGAACAGAAAGTTTTTAAAGTGTACATTTATAATGAGATATCTTAAATAAAAAATTATGTATACTCATAAAATTTTGACTAAAAGTATTGCAATAAAATAGTAGGGAAAATTGAAAACATCCACATAATAGTTATCAAAAGAATATTCAAACCTGATATAAAAGTAATGGAGCCTGCTGGCTGTGCGTGTGTTTGAGAACCCACGGTAGGATGTGTGGACTATTTGCCCAGCCCCTTAGTGCCCCTGGCCGAGATTCACTCTGGCAACATGTCCCGCTACCTGCATCCCCCCAACACATCTTTGTTCGTGAGAAACATGACTGATGACACCAGGTCTGAAGATTTACATTGAGAATTTGTTCACTATGGTCCTATAGTTAATTGCATGTTCCACTTGATTTCTACACTAGAGGTCCAAGAGCATTTGCTTATGTTCAATTTGAGGATATTCGCAATACCAAAGATGCTGTACCTAATTTGGACAGAAAATGGATTTGTGGGTGTCAGATTGAAATCTAGTTTGCACAGGGGGATTGGAAGACGCCAAATCAGATAAAAGCCAAGGAAGTGAGAAATGTGTGCAGTTCTTCATGCTATGATGATTGTGACAGATACAGGTATTCTAAAGCCAAAGTTTTGAAAGAGGGAGGTCAAGAAGCCGGTCTTTTGATTATAACTACAGAAGATCTTATAGTCCTAGAAACAGTCGACCAACTAGAAGACCACGATGTAGCAGCAGCTATTCCAATAATGATAGATTCAACACCAAAATCGATCATTTTCAAGATCTAAATCCAGTTGAAGATCACAGTCCAAGTCCCAGGCCAAGAAAGAAATGAAGGCTAAATCACGTCCTAAGTCTGCATCTCACACCAAAACTAGAGGTACCTCTAAAACAGATTCCAAACCACATTATAAGTCTGGCTCAAGACATGAAAAGGAATCAAGGAAGAAAGAAACACCTAGATCCAAATCTCAGTCAAGACCACAGTCTAAGTCTAGGTCAAAATCTAGATCAAGGTCTTGGACTAGTCCTGAGTCCGAAACCAAAACCAAACTCACTGCCCTCCAGTCGGATCAGACTCATAGTGAGCCCTCCTTGGGTTTCCGAGGTGGTATCACTACAGAAGTAGATTGAACAACTTTCCTTCTGAGGCATGGCTGGTGGGTTTGAACCACCACACTTTTGGTTTGCAGTCAAATGCCTTAGGCACTACGCCACCAGAGCTCCTTGTCCTGAGTCCAGTGAAAACTAATAGTATATAAGCCATGATATTTTTAGGCATGTATCATTCATTTACTCATAGTTTGGTTACTTAAATTATCAGGAATACAATGTTGCAATGATGCCTCAAAAAAACACTTGTTAGTTTTCCCTGTACCAGGCAATGGTTATAATTAAAATGATACGCTGTTGAGAAGCCACTCCTAAGAGTCCAGTTTGTTTAATGTTATGGGTAGCTACCAATTTGTGGTGTCTGTATATTTTTGTAAAGATTCTCATTTTTATGCTTGAAGTATTGGTGAAAAGATATTGGTTGACCATCATTTGCAACATTATCTTGTTAAAAATAAACTTTCATATCCATATTTGGTAGAATTGTTAACCTAGAAATATAGCTTGTTAATAAGCTAGAATGATACAAAAGTGAAGTTTTAGCCACAGTACAACACTGACTACTTGGACACATTTAGGTTCAGGGTAGACCTTTAAGACCTGCTAAAATCTCTAGAGGAGCTCCAGTGGCATGGTACCTAAGGCATTTGACTGCTAACTGGAAGGCTGGTGGTTCAAACCCACCAGCAACTCCTTGGAAAGAAGGTTGGACAATCTACTTTTGTAGTGATACCACCTCAGAAACCCAAGGAGGGGTCGCTATGAGTTGGATCTGACTTGATGGCAAACACAACAACAATACAACAAAATCTCTAGGCCCATTGCAATAGTTCTTTTCAATTGGCAGTATAACGATGCCAACTGGGTTAAGTAGCATTCTCAGGGAGAGATTGAGTTTTTGACTGAAACATGGAGCCTTCACTGCTTTTTTCTGGTTTCTATGAAGATATGAAACATATAAACATCAGGAAAAACCCACCTTAAATTTGAGCAGATCAATGATGGCAAAAATAATTTTAGAGGGAAAAAAATGCTGTTTTGTAGCTAAACTCTAAATTTTAAGGAGCATTGTTGACTGTAATATTGCTTAGTTTTCTTACTGCTGTTAGAAGTAAGTAATTGTTTTAAAGTAAGTTTTGTTTATGTGTGTGTTGATAGTGAAAAAGAACTGAATTTTGATGCTCGCTGCACTCAACTGGTGTGTGAGTTTGTATTGAAATCTGCTTATCTCTTCATGAAGGAGGCTTGCCCTCTGCACCTCAAGATTATTTAATGTGAGCCAAGTTGAAAGACAACACCCCCATTACTAGGTGATTCTTTGGGGCCATGAAATTTAAAATAATTTTGGAAAAAAAAAATCAGTCAGTATTAAAAGAGTGACATCTCTTGAGTTTCTTATTACCAATGTAGACCTGGCAATACCTGAGTGAAAAGAAGAAAATGATACCATTAACCTTTTATAATTTCTACTATTTCTCTGAAAGATCATTTTGGGGCAATAAAAGTGACTTGCCATGTCTAATCTCATTTCAAAGTAAAAGCTAGCAGCTTTTAACATCCCGGATTGCCTGCTTACAGATAAAAGTAAGACATACTGTGGAGAGGAGATTCCTTTTAGAGGATTACTGTTTTCAAATTTGGTTTTAGTTATTTAGGCATGCCTGTAAAGAACAAAAAAATGGCTTTAAACTGCTGTTTGTGGAATGTGTTTTGAAGGATTGATTCTAGAATCTTTGTATATTTGATAGTATTTGTAACTTTCATTAGTGTTCATGTTCTGCTATGCAATCATTTATATGCACGTTTCTTTAATTTTTTTTTTAGATTTTCCTGGATGTATGGTTTAAACAATAAAATGTCTATTTAAAACTGTAGCAGTAGTTTGCAGTTCTAGCAAAGAGGAAAGTTGTGGGGTTAAACTTTGTATTTTCTATCTTACAGATGCTTCTAAAAGGGATTTTTATATGTTCTTTTTAACAAATATCACGTACAACCTTTAAAACATCAATGTTTGGATCAAAACAAGACCAAGCTCATTTTCTGCTTGCTGTAAATTAAGCAAACACATTATAATAAAAACAAAATGAAGGGGAAAAAAACTGATACAAAAGTACTATGAAAAAATATTTATAGTAATTGTTGAATGGTAGGTTATAAAACAATATGTACTGAATGTATATGAATAATTAAAAAAAAACTCACTGCCATTGAGTCAATTCTGACTCATAGTGACCCCCATTGTGTTTCCAAAGCTATAAATATTTACAGAAGTAGATTGCCCCAGGTTCCTTCTGTGGAGAAGCTAGTGGGTTTGAACTGCTGACGTCATGACCGTCTGATTAGCAGCAAAATACCTTTTCCACTACACCACCAGAGCTCCTTAGAAAACAATATGCAACTGAATTGTACATGGATATATGTATGTTGTTGTTGTTATGTGCCGTCGAGTCGGTGGCGACTCATAGCGACCCCTCCTTGGGTTGCCGAGGCAGTATCTATGGAAGTAGATTGCCCCATCTTCCTTCTGAGGAGTGGCTGGTGGGTTTGAACCGCCAGCCTTCTGGTTAGCAGTCAAGTGCCTTAGGCGCTATGCTACCAGAGCTCCTGGATATATGTATATATCTCCTTTAATTATGACATCCAAAAAAAATTAAACTTACTGCTATAGAGTCAGATCTGACTCATAACAACTCCTCCTTGGGTTTCTGAGGTGGTATCACTATGGAAGTAGATTGGCCAATCACCAATAAATTACATGAAATAAATTACATGTATTATATTGCTATAAAATAGTATTATCTCTGTTCATTCTATTTAAATATTTAAAATTTTTAAATTTTCATATTACTTATTTGGTATTTTTTGCTATGCTTTGATTTTGTTATTTAAAAATTTTTATTGTGATTTGTGTGACAGTTGACAGAGCACATTGGTTTGCTAAAGAACAGTTCATCCACATTTTGGTTCCTGACATTGAATGCAGTCCCCACAATGTAACAGCACTCCTCCCACCACTTCCTTGTGTTTACTGTTTTTCTTTGTCCTTCTTTTCTATTGTTATTTGATTTAAAAAAAATCAGAAAAACAGAAACTTATCAATTCAAAGGGGCTTTACTGCTTGTTTGTTTGTTTTCTGATGAAAACGATGTTTTTCTTGTTTACCCTCAAGTAGATTCTGACTTCTAGTGACCCTTATAGGATGGAGTAGAAATGTCCTAGAGGGTTTCCATGGCTTTAAGCTCTAGGGAAGCAGATTTTCAGGTTTTTCTCCTGCATAACAATGTTTGAAGTGCCAACTTTTCAGTTGGTAAATGAATATACCTGGCCATAGCATTTCAGGTATTAGAGGAGTGCAATTCCTCTAATTTCAGTTGGCAACTGAGCACTTAATCACTGAGCCAGTAGGGCTGCTTAATTAATAAGATAATACATGCTCATTGCAGAAAAACAAATACCTCAGGAAAGACAATGTATAAAGAATAAAATGACTGTCAGTGAGAGATAATCACTATTAACATTGGCATAGGCCTGTAAAAGGTTATCTATGTACATATATACCATTGCAACAATAAAAAGTGATCTCTATGGAGGTGATTTTAGAAAATGAGTTTCAGCCCCTATTGTACCTTCTTTAATTCCAGAAAAGGAAACTGAGTTTTGAACAGTTAAGAATGTTTAGATTGACTGTGTGTATCAATAGCTATCTGGAGAAAGGAAAATTATGACCTTGGAATTCTAAAATGGAACAGATAAAATGGGAGAAATTAATTGACTTGGTAAACAAATGAAAGTTCAAAGAGAAGGAACTGAAGACAGACTTTACTATCTTAACTATTTACTATTTTGTCCAAGGTGGGGCGGCATCTCTGTTATTGTTAGCTACTGTTGAGTCAGTTCCCACTCAGGGTGACCCAATGTGTGTAGAGTAGAAGTGTTCCATGGGATTTTCAAGGTTGTGACCTTTGGGAAGGGGATGGCCAG
Organism: Orycteropus afer afer; assembly: GCF_000298275.1. Lineage (NCBI taxonomy): Eukaryota > Metazoa > Chordata > Mammalia > Tubulidentata > Orycteropodidae > Orycteropus > Orycteropus afer. Next base: position 373,120 of record NW_006922470.1, read on the forward strand.
GCTTGTCTTCTGAGAAGTCTCTGGGTGGATTCAATCTGCCAACCTTTAAGCTAGTAGTCAGCCTCTTAACCGATGCACCACCCAAGACACCTACTTGCATCTTACTGCCCCAGAGTGACTTCTCTTCCAGAAACAGTGTTACCTGCAATGACTTACCTCTCTTCTAATTCCAGCTTTTTTGAAATTTCTCTCCAGAAAATAGTCACTTCCATTTCTTGATCA